>NW_007727600.1:392252-393110 GCF_000696425.1 Galeopterus variegatus | reverse complement strand
TTCCTACTAAGCTTTCAATAATTTTTTTGGTCTGTGGATAAGCTTTTTTAGTGAGAGAGTCAGACTGAAAACATTACCTCTCCAAGATTCCTAAGATCTTATTTATTATTCTAGTCTAGTCAGAGATTTCCCCTTTACTCTGCTACTTTTCTTGCATTTTTCAAAGCTTCTATTTAGAACTAGAATAGTATAAAATTAAAATTATCCCTCAGTTGAAGAAAGAGAAGAGATAAAAATTGATTTTATGACATTTCTTTAAAATCATAAGACTCACCGAAAAGTAGTTAAAGGCATTTTTACTAAATATTCCTTTTGCTTAGGGGAAAATGATGAGACTACTATTTTGGTAATTTCTCTTTTACAGATACTATCCCTTTGCTACTTGATATGATGAAGATTTCTGAATAGATGGACTTCTATAGATGTGTTAACATGTTAATCTCATTTGAATGCTTTCATTATGAACTTTTGCTTTTAACAACATGGTTCAAATTTTTCAAGATTCTGTCTTGCAGAAGAAAGAAGTCTAATAGTTGTTTGCCTTTTCTAATGCTTTGCTTATAAAATAACTACTGCCTAACTGTGGATTAATTATTTTATTTTATTTTTTCCTTCCAAATTTAGTGTTATTTTGTCAATATACAATGCGGTTGATTATTGTGGCCCATTACCAAAACCTCCCTCCTCCTCCTCTCCCCCTCCCTCACAACAAAGTCCTTTCTGTTTGCTTGCCGTATAAACTACAAGGAATTGTAATTGTTATGTCTTCTTCCCTCTCCCTCCCCCCTCCCGGGTTTTTTCTGTATTTATTTATTTATTTTTAGCTTCCACAAATAAGTGAGAACATGTGATATTTCT
>NW_007727600.1:390749-391252 GCF_000696425.1 Galeopterus variegatus | reverse complement strand
TCTGTCCAGTATTGACAGTGGGATGTTCAGGTCCCCTGCTATTATGGTATTAGTGTCTATTGGCTTATTGAGGTCTAATAGAGTTTGTTTTATAAATCTGACTGCTCCAACATTGGGTGTGTACATATTTATGATTGTTATGTCTTCTTGATGGATCAGTCCTTTTATCATTATGTTGTGTACCTCATTATCTCTTTTTATGGTTTATAGTTTAAAGTCTACTTTGTCAGATATAAGAATAGCTACTCCAGCTCATTTTTCTTTTGTGTTTGCATGGTAAATCTTTTTCCATCTTTTCACTCTTAGTCTATGTGTGTCTTTATGGGTGAGGTGGCTCTCTTGAAGGCAGCATATAGTTGGGTCCTCCTTTTTAATACAGTCAGCCAGTCTATGTCTTTTGATTGGGGAATTTAAGCCTTTTACATTAAGAGTTGTTATTGAAAAGTGTTGATTTATACCTAGCATCTTATTGATTGTTGTTTGGTTGTCTTAGGTGTCTTTTG
>NW_007727600.1:390392-390739 GCF_000696425.1 Galeopterus variegatus | reverse complement strand
CCCTTATAGGTGATTTGACGCTTCTCTCTTGCAGCTTTTAAGATTCTCTCTTTGTCTTTGAGTTTTGCCAATTTGACTATAACATGTCTTGGAGAAGACCTTTTTGCGTTGTATACGTTTGGAGATCATTGAGCTTCCTGGAACTGAAGATCTGTGATTTTTCCTATACCTGGGAAGTTTTTGGCCATTATTTTGTTGAATATGTTTTCAATGCAATCTCCTTTTTCCTCCCCTTCTGGAATACCCATGTCTTGGATATTTGAGTGTTTAAGGTTGTCTGATACCTCTCGTAGATTTTCTTCAATGCCTTTGATTGTTTTTTCTTTTTTCTTTTCTTTTCTTTCTTT
>NW_007727600.1:379151-390382 GCF_000696425.1 Galeopterus variegatus | reverse complement strand
TTTTTTTTTTTTTTTTTTTTTTTTTTTTTTTTTTTTTGTCTGCTTGTGTTATTTCAACCAACCCATCTTCAAGTTCAGAGGTTCTCTATTCGACTTTGACAAGCCTGCTGGTTAATCTCTCCATTGTGCTTTTTATTTCGCTGAATAGCTTCTTCAGTTCGACAAGTTCTGCTACATTTTTTTTTCAGGGCATTGATTTCCTTGTACATTTCCTCTTTCAGGTCCTGTATACTTTTCCTCATTTAACCATGATATCTAGCTGAGTTTTCTTGTATCTCATTCAGTTTCCTTAGAATTATCACTTGAAATTCCTTGTCAGTCATTTCAAGGGCCACTTGTTCTATAGGATCTAGAGGTTGAGAATCTTTGGGTGGTGTACTTTCTTGATTTTTCGTATTTCTGGTGTCTTTTCTTTGATGTTTATTCATTGTGGCAGGGGGTTTCACAGTCCACAGGTTTGACACTATTGGCTGACTAAGATGCTGCTGGGGTTGCCAATTTGGTATGGCTATCTCAATGACTACTCAGTTGGGCACTAGTGCCAGGCAAGTCCAAAATTGACTACCGGGAAGATGGCGGGGCACTCGTGCCGCTCCCACGTTGTGCTCCCATGGTGGCCTCTGCAGCCAGAGTGGCCCCGGCCACCTCTCGCTGTCCCTGGCACTCCCGGCTCTTGGTCACCCTGCAGCCTGCTCAGTCTCTCTCTGGCTCGTGGTTCCAGCAGTGCACGGGGCTGGGGAGGCGATAGGCCCCTCCCTGGCAAAAACTGCAGTTGCCGGACCCCAAGTCCTGGCAGCGGGGCTGCGTGGCCTGGCCTGGCACTGAGGGCAGTGGTGGTGAGGCCAAGTGCCGAGTGGCGGCCGCTCAGGTGGCTTCTTCCCGGAAGGATTTTGTAAATTTCACAAAATGGTGCGTGCTCCCAATCTCAGTGCTTATATTTTGAGAGTACCCTTCAATGTCTCGGCAATCCTTCAGAGCAATCCACCTGGGTAGTAACAGCTACCCCCGGCGCAAGCAAGGACACTAGAGATTCTGACTCACCATCAGGCTTTCTGAGTTCCTCTTCTTGCTGGTGGCCTCTGGGATCCTGCCGGCATGGGGCGTGGATGGCTCACTCCCTTCCCACCACCATGTTTGAAAGTATTTCAATCTTTTTAATAGCAGAATAATATTACATACTGTAGATATACCACATTTTCTGTATTCACTCATCTGATGATAGATATTGGACTGGTTCCAACTCTTGGCTATTGTAAAGACTGCTATAATGAACACTGGAGAACAGGTATACCTGCGACTTGATGATTTCCATTCCTCTGGGTATATTCCCAGCAGTGGGATAGCTGAGTCATATGGTAGATCTATCTGCAATTGTTTGAGGAACCTCCATACCATTTTCCATACAGGCTGCACCATTTCTCAGTCCCACAACAATGTATGAAAGTTCCTTTTTCTCTGCAACCTCACCAGCATTTATCATTCACAGTTTTTTGGATATTAGCCATCCTAACTTGGGTGTGATGGTATCTCAGTGTGGTTTTGATTTGCATTTCCTGAATGCTGAGTGATGTTGAGCCTTTTCTCATATGTCTGTTGGTCATTCATATACTTTCCATTGAGAAATGCCTATTTGGCTGGATTTGCATTTCCTGGATGCTGAGTGATGTTGAGCATTTTTTCATATGTCTGTTGGCCATTTGTATATCTTCCTTAGAGAAATGCCTACTTAGCTCTTTTGCCCATTTTTTAATTGGGTTGCTTGTTTTTTTCTTGTAAAGTTGTTTGAGTTCCTTGTATATTCTGGATATTAATCCTTTGTCAGATGTATATTTTGCAAATATTTTCTCCCACTCTGCTGGCAGTCTTTAACTTTAATTGTTTCTTTTGCTGTGCAGAAGCTTTTTAGTTTGATATAATCTCATTTGTTTATTTTTCCTTTGGTTGCCCATGCTTTTCGGGTCATACTCATAAAGTCTGTGTCCAGTCCTACTTCCTGAAGTGTTTCTCCTATGTTTTCTTTAAGAAATTTTATGTTCCAGGGGGTATGTTTAATTCTTTAATCCATTTTGAGTTGACTTTAGTGTATGGTGAAAGGTATGGGTCTAGTTACATTCTCCTGCATATTGATATCCACTTTTCCTTGCACCATTTGCTGAAGAGGCAGTCTCTTTCCGAGTGTATAGGCTTGGTGCTTTTGTCAAAGATGAGATGGCTGTAGGTGACGATGGGGATTGCATTGAATTTGTATATCACTTTGGGTAGTATGGACATTTTCACTATGTTGATTCTTCCAATACAAGAGCATGGGATATCTTTCCATCTTCCTGTATCCTCTCGNGTAGTATAGTTTAAAGTCAGGTAGTGTTATGCCTCTAGCTTTATTTATTTATTTATTTTTTGCTCAGTGTTCTCATTATAGAGATTTTTCACGTCCTTGGTTAGCTCAATTCCTAAGTATTTTATTTTTTAGTGGCTATTGTAAATAGACAGGCTTTCTTGATTTCTCCTTCTGCATGTTCACTACTGGTGAATAGAAATACTACTGATTTTTATGTGTTGATTTTGTATCCTGCTACTGTGCTGAACTCATTTATCACCTCCAAGAGTTTTTTTGTAGAGGCTTTAGGCTGTTCGATATATAGGATCATGTCATCTGCAAACAGGGACAGTTTGACTTCATCTTTTCTGATCTGGATGCCCTTTATTGCCTTCTCTTTCCTGATTGTTCTGGCTAGTACTTCCAACATTATATTGAATAGGAGTGGTAAGAGTGGGCATCTTTCCAACATTATATTGAATAGGAGTGGTAAGAGTGGGCATCTTTGTCTAGTTTCTGTTCTTAAAGGAAAAGCTTTCAGCTTTTCCCCATTCAGGGTGATATTGGCTGTGGGCTTATCACATATGACTTTAATTAGGTTGAGATAATTTCCATCTATACCTAACTTATAGAGGGTCTTTGTCATGAATGAATGTTGAATTTTGTCATATGCTTTTTCAACATCTATAGGGATGGCCATAGGGTACTTGTGTTTGATTTTATTAATATGGTGTATCACATTTATTGATTTGTATATGTTGAACCAACCTTGCCTCCCTGGGATGAATCCCACTTGACCATCGTGAATAATTTTACATATGTGTTCCTGTATTTTGTTAGCCAGTATTTTACTGAGGATTTTTGCATCTATATTCATCAAAGATATTGGCCTGTAGTTTTCTTTTTTAGTTGGATCTTTATCTGCTTTTGGTATCAAGGTGATGTTTGCTTCATAGAATGAGTTTGGGAGATTTTCATCTGTTTCAATCTTTTGGAGTAGTTTGTAAAGAATAGTTTGTCAATTCCTCTTTGAATGTTTGGTAAAATTCTGCTGTGAATCCATCTGGTCCTGGGCTTTTCTTTGTTGGGAGCTTTCTGATAACAGCTTTAATCTGTTTATTGTTATTGGCCTGTTCAGATTTTCTACATCTTCTTGTCTCAGTTTTGGTAGCTTGTGTGTGTCTAGAAATTTATCCATTTTCTCCAGATTTTCAAATTTGTTGACATATAGTTGTTGATAGTAGTATTGAATGATTTCTTGTGTTTCAGATGTATCAGTTGTAATATCACCTTTTTCATTTCTATTCTTTGTTATTTGGATCTTCTCTCTTCATTTTCTAGTTAGCCATGATAATGGTTTGTCAATTTTATTTATCTTTTCAAAAAACTAACTTTTTTTCTCGATCTTTTGTATTGTTTTTTGGTTTCAATTTCATTAAGTTCTGCTCTGATCTATATGATTTCTTTCCGTCTGTTAACTTTGGGTTTGGATTTTTCTTGTTTTTCTAATTCTTTAAGGTGAAGTGTTAGGTTGTTCACTTGCCATCTTTCCATTCTCCTGAAGTATTTAATGCAATAAATTTCCCACTTAGCACTGCTTTTGCAGTATCCCACAGGTTTTGGTAAGATGTATCATTATTTTCATTAGTTTCAATAAATTTTTTGATTTCCTGTTTGATTTCTTCTTGGGCCTATATGTCATTAAGTAGAATGTTGTTTTATTTCCATGTGTTTGTATAGTTTCCTGAATATCATTTGTTATTGATTTCTAATTTTAATCCATTGTGGTCTGAAAAAATTCATGGGATAATTTCAGTTTTTTTGAATTTGTTGAGACTTGATTTGTGACCTAACATGTGATCTATCCTGAAGAATGATCCATGTGCTTATGAGAAGAATTAATATTCTGAGGTTGTTGGATGGAATGTTCTGTAGATATCTGCCAAGTCCATTTGGTCTAGTATGTTGTTTAGATCTTGTGTTTCTCTTCTGATTCTTTTCCTAGATGATCTGTCCAATATTGACAGTGGGGCGTTCAGGTCCCCTGCTATTATGGTATTAATGTCTATTTGCTTATTTAGGTCTAATAGAGTTTGTTTTATAAATCTGGCTGCTCCTACATTGAGTGTATATATATATATATATATTTATGATTGTTATGCCTTTTTGAGTGATGAATCCTTTTATCATTATGTATTAGCCCTTGTTATCTCTTTTTATGGTTTTTAGTTTAAAGTCTATTTTATCAGATATAAGAATAGCTCCTCCTGCTCATTTTTATTTTGTGTTTGCATGGTAAATCTTTTTCCATCCTTTCACTGTTAGTCTATGTGAGTCTTTATGGGTGAAGTGTGTCTCTTGAAGGCAGCATATAGTTGGGTCCTCCTTTTTAATCCAGTCAGCCAGTCTGGGTCTTTTGATTGGGGAATTTAAGCCTTTTATGTTAAGTGTTGTTATTGAAAAGTGTTGATTTAATCCTAGCATTTTATTGATTTTTGTTTGGATGTCTTTTGTTCCTTTCTTTCTGATTTACTGTTTGTTTTCTGTATTAGTTGGTTCCTTCGGTTGTAGATAGCCTTTTTGTTTGTTTGTTTTCTCTTCTTGAATGCCATTTTTATTATATTAGTGGGTTTTGATTTTTCTTCGTTTTTTTTGTTGCAGTGGTAGTTGTTTTTCAGGTACCAAACCCAGTACTCCCTTGAGAATTTCTTGTAAGGGAGGTTGTGTGGTAGTGAATTCCAGCAGTTTTTGTTTGTCTGAGAAATATACTATTTGCCCTTCATTTCAGAAAGATAGCCTTGTGGGGTAGAGTATTCTAGGCTGGCAATCTCTGTCTTTTAGTATTTTGAATATATCATCCCATTCCTTTCTGGCTTTTAGGGTTTGTGATGAAAAGTCTGATTTTAGTCTGATTGGGGCTCCCTTACAGGTGATTTCACGCTTCACTCTTGCAGCTTTTAATATTCTCTCTTTGTCTGTGCATTTTGCCAACTTGACTATAACATATGTTGGAGAAGACCTTTTTGGGTTGAATACGTTTGGGGATCTTTGAGCTTTCTGAATCTGAAAATCTGTGTCTTTTCCAGTAACTGGGAATTTTTCGGCCAGTATTTTGTTGAATATGTTTTCAATGCAATGTCCTTTTCCTCCCCTCTGGAATACCCATGACTTGGATATTTGAGCACCTAAGGTTTTCTGATATCTCTCTCAGATTTTCTTCAATGCCTTTACTTCTTTTTTCTTTTTTCTGCCTGTGTTATTTCAAACAGCCCATCTTCAACGTCAGAAGTTCTCTCTTCTGGGCCGGCCCGGTGGTGCACTGGAGAGTGCGCCGCTTGGGAGCGCAGTGGCGCTCCCACCGAGGGTTCAGATCCCATGTGGAGACCAGTTCCTGCTCACTGGCTGAGCGCGGTGTGGGCGCAACACCGAGGTTTGCGATCCCGTTGCAGGTCCCCGGTTCGGGCGCTACACCGAGGGTTGTGATCCCGTTACCGGTCAGTAAAAAAGACAAAAAGGAAAAAAAAAAAAGAAGTTCTCTCTTCTACTTCAGCAAGCCTGCTGGTTAAACTCTACATTGTGTTTTTTATTTTCTTGAATGAATTCTTCAGTTCAGCAAGCCATGCTACATTCTTTTTCTGGGCATTGATTTCCTTGTACATTTCTTCTTTCAGGTCCTATATACTTTTCCTAATTTCATCATGTTGTCTAGCTGAGTTTTCTTGTATCTTATTCAGTTTCCTTAGAATTATCACTTGAAATTCCTTGTCAGATATTTCACAGGCTTCTTGTTCTATAAGATCTAGAGCTTGAGAGTTATTACCCTTTGGTGCTGTACTTTCTTGATTTTTCATATTTCTGGTATATTTCCCTTGATGTTTTGTCATTGTAGCAGGCGGTTTCACAGTCCACAGGTTTGACACTATTGTCTGGCTAGGATGTTGCTGGGGTTGCCAATTTGGTATGGCTACCTCTGTGTCTGCTCAGTTGACCACTAGTGCCTTGCGTGTGTGGTTGCCTCGGGTCTTGGGCCTCTCTGGGGAGCCACCTCTCTGGTCAGCATGCACTCGGCAGGGCTGCTGGGTTGCACAGTGGCACCACAGGGCGTGTGGTCTCTGTGGATCTTCCGCCTCTCCTGCTGGATGTCTTCCTGCTCCCGGCACACTGAGCCAGGCTGCTGGGTCACATGCTGTCTGCAGGGCGTGTGGTCTCTTTTGAGCTTCCGCCTCCCCTGCTGGATGTCTCCCTGCTCCACACACACTGGATTAATTATTTTAAGAGAAAAAAATATATAGGTGAGATTGTAGAATTTTATTTATTTATTTTTTTTATTGAATCATAATTGATTATACATTTTTTCAGTGTTCAACATTGATATTGATCAAATCAATATTATTGGCATATATATTATTACAGATTGTACTTATTCTTTATGCCCCTTGTCCAATCTCTCCCCATCCCCCTCTCTTCCCCCTCCCACTTCTGATAACCCTAGATTTCTTCTCTCCTTCTGAAAGAGTAAGAGTTACTCTGTTGATTTGTTGCCTAGATGATCTGTTCAGTTCTTAGATAGGTGTGTTCAGGTCCCCCACTATTATCATCGAGTAGGTGCTTCTTCTGTCACTCTGGAGTGGGCTTTGTTGAGAGAGACATTGTCTTCTTTTCTTTGGTCTCCACTGGGGACTCTCCTTGTGTCTATGAACTTCAGTGGCTGGCAGGCCATCTGTGCAGTGGTTGTAGCATCTAGCTGGTTTTGCAGCAGCCATGGCTATTGTGGTGGCTGTGGTGGGCAACCCACACAAAAGTGGTGTTTTTTTCATGCTCCTTGTCTGGTTGTGGAAGGAGGGGTTGGTCCCCAGCTTCATGTGATTTTACATTCTAAGGTGGTGTTGTAGAGCAGTTGGGTAGGAGGGGGAGAGAAAAAAGGGGAAGGAAATGGGGTGGGAGAAGGAGGAAGGAGTAGGGGTATGGATGAGTTCCATGGCACCCCCCTCATTCCTGCAGGGGAGACCAGGGGGCTTCCAGTGGTGGCTTGGTCATGTTGCTGTGCTGAATGAAGATGTCAGGAATGTGTGGCCAAAACCATCAGCCCTCCACTGCCCCAGCTTGGGAGCCCAGAGTGTTTCTTGTGGCAGCTGAGTGGTTGTCGCTGGGCTGGTTGTGGGTGTTGGTGGGCATGGCTGAGGCCCCTGCCCCCCCACCCCCCAGCTTGTGCGCCCAGGGGCCTTCTGGTCCTTTTAGGTTTTATGCATGTTCTTTGGTGAAGGGAGACCTTTACTAGTTAATATCAAACTTTCTCTGTTGTCTGTGGCTATTTTGTTTTCTCTTTCAGTTCTGTGTTAGATTTTTTTCTGTTTCCAGTACTTAAACTCTGCACTGGAACTAATTTGTTGTCCTTTGCTTACTTCTAAAATGGGAGAACTTCCTGTGGGGACCAACACTTGAGCTCTGTGGTTGGGCTAGATTGTTGCTTTGCTGCTGATTCCCTGGGGAAGGCTTTTTGTGCAGCTCAGGTTTGAATGGTTGACTTTGTAGGTACTTCTGGGTCTCATGAGATCAGGTACACCCGGGTTATGTAGAAACTCTGGTCTGGACCCAAGTCTTTTCAGCAAACTGCAGTTCTACATTACTGACCAGTCTACACACAGTGGGCCTGTGCTGCTTGGAAGGCAGATCAGCTGTCCATGCTGTGCCCTAGTGTTCCCCCAGTGGGCCTATCTCCCCCACTGCCCATACTCCAAACACTTCCCATGGGAGAGGTATGTGCCAGTCCCTCAAGATGACTTACCCACCTCTGAGTGGCTCCTTTTTCCAATTGTTGTGGCTCCTTACTCCTATGTGGGTCCATGGGAACCCTGTTAGTGGTCTTGCTGGCTTGGGGGCTACCAGGGACCTCTTTTCCCCTGCCACCTCCAAGCAACTTCATAGGAAGGGCACAGCTGTGGCTTTGCCAGCTCTTGCTCTGTGCACTCATCAGCTCCAGCCTTGAAGTGGCTGGGATTTGAAATGGTGGGAGCAGTCTTTTCTCTCACTGTGGCTTCTCCTGCCTTCATGCACTCCATCAGTCTCTCCTCCTCTTCCCCTGAGCTCTAGTGGCCCCAGCTTGCCTGTCATTGCTTTTTAATAGTAGTAAATTGGTTGATTTGTGGGAGAGAGTGATGCTGGGGACTGTCTATTCTGCATCTTGACTGGAAGCCCTGAGACTGTAGAATTTTAAATGTTAAAGAACCTTAAGTTCCATTTATACCAACCACTTTATTTCCAAATTTAATTAAATGCAATTCAAAGAGAGGAAGGGACTTGCTGAATGTGGGAAGCCAAGTCATTGTTCAAAGGTGGCACAAACTAAAAAGTTGTTTTCACAGGAATGATTCATGCTGCATCAATTACTATCTCTCAGTGAAGGTAAGTAAAGTACAGTATGTACTCTGGGGGGATTCATGTTTTAATCATGTGAGACAATGTATGTAAGTATGAGTAAGTTTTTACAATATGCTTTGTTTTCCTATAGAAGTATAGAAATAATATAAAGACAAAAGATGGAAAGATAACTTCTAATTGATAGGTCAAGGAAGAATTTTCAGGGAAGATGGTGCTTTATCTGCATCTTGAAAGAGTAGTAAATGGTTCCAAGTGTAAATAAATAAATACCCACTCAAGATAAAGGGAATATTCTTTGCAAAGCTTTGCTTCTTTAGGGAACTAAGCAGCAATTCCCTGGCCAAAATGTTAGTTGTGTTTCTCCTATGTTTTCTTTAAGAAGTTTTATAGTTTTGGGATGCATATTTAATTCTTTAATCTATTTTGAGTTGATTTTATGGTGAGAGGTATGGGTCTAGTTTCATTCTCTCGCATATTGACATTCAGTTATCCCAACATCATTTGCTGAAGTAGGAACTAAAAATAAATAAATACACAAAAAAACATGGGGGCGGGGAAGAAGACATAACAATTACAATTCCTTGAAGTTGATACGACAAGCAAACAGAAAGGACATTGTTGGGAGAGAGGGGGGTGAGGGAGGAGGGAGGGAGGCTTCGGCAATTGGCCACAATAATCAACCACATTGTATATTGACAAAATAAAATAAAATTTGGAAGAAAAAAAATGTTAGTTGTGTAAGGATGGGAAGAGCAAAAAGAGGATGATGAAGACAAGCAGATATGAGAGACACTAGGTATCATGCCAAGGGGTTTGAACATTAGCCTTTATCTTGTATATAATTGGGAGTAGAGATGATCAGATGAGAAATTTTAGTGTGGGTTTTCTCTCCTCACCTTATATTCTACAATTCTTTCATGCTCAACTGCATGAGGATGCCTACAAATTTTCATGGCTAGTCAAGGCCTCTCTTCTAAATTCGATGATGGTTAGACTTTCCATACTGCTGTGATGGCTAAAGCACAGATTAAGTATTGGTATTACTGCATATATTATTTTTTCTCCCCAACTTTTTCCTTATAAGCTCTTCCTGACACACATTGATGGCAACTGCCAACACCTGGAAATCCACTGGATTCTTCCATCTCTATCCAGCCAGAATGCATTTGGGATGCGATAAACAAGACCAAATTCTTCTCAAGTGTTTCCTCTTAACCTGCCAAGAAATATGAGGTTGGCCCTCTGCTCATATTTATCCTTCAAAATAAGTACTCTTTTTAGAAAAGAGATGCCTTTTAAATGGCATGTATGTGATGTTTGTGTAGTAAAATCAATAGGATATTTTCTTCAGTGATACTGTTTTATCTAATTTATGAGGGCAATGAGAACTCACCATAAAAACCAAGCAGCAGACAAGATGTATATGTGCCCCTAATCTCCAAGATCCCAAGAAATTGTATTTGTTAAATGAGTTTGGGTCTTACGTATTATTTACTTGATCAGTTTTGTGGATACAGGGCCCAGTTATTACAATGTAAAAAAATAAATGTGAACAGATGGGTGATAAAAATGTATCTGATATCCTAACATATTCTTCGGAGAAAGTAGTATCTGTAAAGTAATAATCTGGTTAACGCAAGCACAAAGTAAGGAAATTTTGATGCCACTGTGTACAAGTACCAAAGAATAATCAGTGTTCAACATACCAAGATCATAAAAAGAGTGGGAAAAAATAAAGGTAAGTTTAAATACAGGGACTGAGTGTGTTAAGAAAATGCTTTTCTGATTTGAATGCAGTTTATCTTCAGATGAATCTCAGCTCTGGTACTAATAGTTACTTACATTTTCCTCCTCTATTAGATGATTAAAAAGAAAAAGAATTACCCCACAGGTTTCATAAGGACTGCATGAACTTACACATTGAAAATATTCAGCACATTTCATTGCATGTGCTCAAGAAAGTTTAATTCACTTTACCCTTCTACATTTTTTGAGAATTTCTAAAACAATACAGATTAAATATAATTCAATCACAGAATTAAAAATATCTTCTGAACTGTGGTAATAGACAATATAGAGAATAGTTTAAAAAACTATATAGGGACATTTTCCACTAGAGAATGGTAATATAAGATGACTCTAAAGAAAGTAATAGCCATTTGAAACTATCATTTTTCCTGAACAGTTTGTAAATGATAGTTTTGTGCACGTATATATAGCTTTATTTTAAGAAGACAAAAGAATGTTTTTCTTTTTTCTTCTACAATAAAAGAGGCCTACACTGATATTTATGCAAACATAATAAGCCTATTGATCTTCCTATTATTTGAATTTAAGCATACTGAAATTCCAGATGATATGATTTTCAATTATTCTATAAACTGGGCACAGTCAAAAAACACGTCAAACTCATTGATTTTGATTGCTGTTTTAGAAGATAAAATATATGGAACAAATAAGTAATAAAAAGTACTGCATTCCATTTGAAACAGAAATATACTAGGCAAAGACAGAGTGAGACAAGATAGGTAGGTAT
>NW_007727600.1:372774-378801 GCF_000696425.1 Galeopterus variegatus | reverse complement strand
AAAGAATGTTTTTCTTTTTTCTTCTACAATAAAAGAGGCCTACACTGATATTTATGCAAACATAATAAGCCTATTGATCTTCCTATTATTTGAATTTAAGCATACTGAAATTCCAGATGATATGATTTTCAATTATTCTATAAACTGGGCACAGTCAAAAAACACGTCAAACTCATTGATTTTGATTGCTGTTTTAGAAGATAAAATATATGGAACAAATAAGTAATAAAAAGTACTGCATTCCATTTGAAACAGAAATATACTAGGCAAAGACAGAGTGAGACAAGATAGGTAGGTATGTGGGAAGATAGGTAAATAGATACATTATACAGGAGTATTTCAAAACAATTGTGGAAAGATTCATATAATCTTTTTGTTTGTTCTGTTTTGTTTTGTTGGTGGCTGGCCAGTAGGAGGATCCAAACCCTTGACCTTGATTTAACAGCACCGTCCTCTAACAAAGTGAGCTAACCAGCCAGCCCCCATATTATCTTTTAATTGTATTTTCCCATGAACTTTTTGAGGTACGGTTATATATGCTGTTTATACACACATATATACTATACATATATATATATATAACATATTAGCACAAATTATAGGACATGATTCCAATATTTCTAAGAGAGAAAGCATTTCTTACCATTTTGCTCTTATGCTTATTGATTTCCTGTTATTCCCATGAATGTACTTTAGGTGACCAGCATGGACGTTGATACACCCAAAGTGGAAAAGCAGTCTATGTGATTCTATAGACCAGATTCTCCCTCTTTGAAGCCAATTCAGAATTCCCCTGACTGTCTTCTGGATGTGTGAGAGGGTGTTTAGGAATAAAGTGTTTCCCAAAGAGATAAAAATAAAATACACTATTTCAAGCCAAACTGATTCCTTCATGACTCGTGACATAGGAACATATTTTGTTGGCACCAGCATAGATAAATTAAAAATGATGCTATTCTACTATATCCAGTATGCTGTTACATAAGTGGATTTTGTATAATTCCAGCAAATTGCTAGATATTCAGCTGAACCTTTAAATCACTTCATTTCAAAATATCTATTCAACTGAACTAATGAAGTTGTAGAACATTGTCAAATAATAACAGGCTACAGAGACAGCTGTCAATATCATTCCACTGATTTGTTTCCCACTTCCAACCATTCTCATTGATATTTAGGTGACTGAAAACAATGGCAGAGTAATTCTGCACAACTTCTGAATTCAGGAAATAAGTGTAGAAAAATGAATGATAATTTTGAGTAAAATCTCTCTGTAGTTATAACATATAATGATTTAGTTTTTCAGTTCACCATTTTTCTCTTTCTTTCTCCTCTTCCATCCTGAACAAAACCAGCTTCTAATCCTGGTTTTGATATTCTCTGAATAGTTTATCACTCTTCCGATCACCTGGTTTTGAGACCTAGTGATAGCACTTATCCTCTTTCTTCTTCATGTCCCATGAAAAACACATCACCCAATTTCTTGTTTTTCTTTTTCAATTTTTTGAAAACATCCTTCTTATGTGCTGTAAACATATTTCAAATTTAAACTCTCATCTGTGGATATGTAGACTATTGTAATATTACCAATGACTTCCCTATCACCTGTCTCTTGCTCACTCTTTCTGGCACCCTGGGACCTCTAATGCTGCTTCAATTGTGACCTTCCTTTGCTATAAAATCTTTCAGCAGCTCTCAGATGACTGCCTGATTATTTCACATTTAAGATGAATAAATATTACTTGTTTAGGCTTACGTTCCTAACCTTATATTTCACCATTCCTAGGCATTCTAACCCAGGCAAGCTATTATAGTCACTATTCTCTGAAGAACACATTATACCTTTGTTCTTGCCATACCTTCTGTCAAGAATACTCTACCCATTGCAAACACCTGTGAAAACCCTATTTAAAAGATCCCTTTCTTAAGCAATCTTTCAATAATTTTTTAATAGTTATATTGCACTTGAGCACTTACCTTAGCTGTTTTGTATTCCACTAATTATAGATGTTGTGTTTTGTCACTCTGAGGACAGTGTTGAAGTGTCAACTATGCCCTTTATGTAGTACTTTTACAATCGTTAAGTAGTAGATCTTTATATAAATGTACAAGTGACCATCTCATATATATATATATATATATACACACACACGCACACATATATACACACATATATATGCATGAAGAAAAATAGAATTGAAAGATAATATGAATCTTTCCATGAAGTTTTTGAGTACCATGTCTATATATAAAATGTATGTGGGGCTGGCCCGGTGGCGCACTGGAGAGTGCGCTGCTTGGGAGTGCGGCGGCGCTCCCGCCGAGGGTTCAGATCCCATGTGGAGACCGGTTCCTGCTCACTGGCTGAGCATGGTGCGGGTGCAACACCGAGGGTTGGAATCCCGTTGCCGGTCCCCGGTATGGGCGTGACACCAAGGGTTGTGATCCCGTTACCGGTCAGTAAAAAAGACAAAAAAGGAAAAAAAAAATAATGTATATGTGCATACATATGCACACACACACATGCATATCTCCATACACACGCACACACACACACACACGTCACTATTTGTACTTGCTATCCAGGCTTATGAGAACCCTGGGCTTAAAGCAGAAATTCTGTAATGTTCATCTTGTTGGAATATGAGATCCCTCATTAACTCAGAGTATTAAATGAAACAGTTGAGTTAGTAACCAAATCGACAAAGAACCAGTTGAGTATATGTATGATTAGAGACTTTATCATTCTGTTCTTAGATTAATTATATGGCTCATTATACTGGAATGTGTGCTTAATTTCAAAAGTAGTTTCCTTCTTTAGATTTCTGCTCTTGCTGTCTGGTTTTATGTACCTACCTATAAGACTGTACTTTACATGTCTGACTTGTAGCATAAATAAATAAATAACCAGCAGAAATAAGAGAATGAAGAACTTTACAGCAGTAAAGAGAATAAATTTTAAAACAAAAATAGCATACACAATATACCAATGGTTTCACTGAATGAGAATGTGTTGAGGGTATTTTTCAGCACCCCTGTGCAAAACTATCAGTAAACATACTCTATCCAAAGTGAGGTCACCATAAAGACAATGGAATATTTTTTCCGTAATTGATAATTGTTATGAGAAGACAACTACCCCATGGATAAAAGAGCTCAAAAATGAATTAATAATCAAAGTACACATTTATAAATTAGCTCTGGTCATTTTGCATAGTTCCTCAACACTAATTTCCTTATTTAAGTTGGTGATTTGACTTCATTTGTTTAAATACATGTCTTCTCAGTTTTTACTAAATTTATTAAGGAAATGGGGGAGGAAAATGTAACAGCATTAAAAACCAGGGGAAGCTAGCAACACCAAGGTGAGGATTTTCTGTAAAAAAGCTTTACAAAAGCAAATTAAGGGAAATAATAGTTAACAAAGTAAAAACCGTTCTGGAAGACAAGTGAGCAGGGACTCCAGCAAGGCCACCTCAGCAAGACCCCACAATTTTTATCCTCATTCGAAAGTATGTATATATCCTTCTGGATACTGTTTCTATCCATATTTTAAAATGTGTATACAACCATGGTTTCAACTAGGTGAACCAGCATAGGGAAAGGGAATGATGTGAGGTGGTAAGGTGGTTGGGCATGAGAAAAACAGGGATCTCAGTTGTATACACAACTTGGAGCAATGAAAGCAATCAAAGAAACATAATCTCTGCCCTTTGTTCATTTCCAGTGTTACAGAATGTGGTTTGCAGTACCAGACAGGGCCCCTCCCTGCTTGAAGTCCACCTGACAGAGACCAACCAGAAAAGAGCCCCCTGACTTGGGCTGAGTGTTCTCCAGGCCTACTGTGTGGCTGTCATTTTTCATTACTCTCCATAGTGGGCACCATATTTTTTGAATTACACATGTATCTATCTTCTTTCTTTTCTCCTTTGTTTTACTAGAGCATAGGTTTAAGAAACTTCCTATGAAGTACTTAGAAAATAGTTTTCCTCTATTCTACCCTGCCTGAATGTCTTTACAATTTACTGGCCAGGTATGGAATTGTGTGTAGAAATAACTTTCTCTTAAGGCTTGAAAGCTTGATTCTAATTCTTCTAGTACACATGGTGCTGCTGGTAAGAAAATAAGAGTCTGATTCTAGTCTCTTGTGGCAAACTGCTTTACTTTCCCCACACTTCTTTCAAAAACATTTTTCTCACTTTTAGGTTTTTCTTTTTTTTTTTTTAATTTCCAATGTTCTCAGTGACTTGTCTTTCTCATTCATTATGCTAAATACTGAGAGGCTCCTTTGAATCTTAAGACTATGTCCTGCAGCTTCAGGAAACATCTTGTATTTTAGCTTTCATAATTTTCCTCCTCACTGTTATCTCTATTCAATTCTTTTTGTAACTCATTAGTGCCAAGTTAGACCTCCTGGATTGATTTTTACTTTATCTAATTTTCTCTTATTTCCTGCCCTTTCTTTTTGCTATACTACATAAATAACTGCTTCAACTTTATCTTCTGAGAATTCTGTGGATTATTTATTTTACAATCATTTTCATTTCCAAAAGCTCTTTATTGTTCTTTTATTGTTCCATGTTCTTTTGATTCTCTGACAATTCTAGTTAAAAGGTATTGATGTTTATTTTTAAATTTCTTTCTAGTGTCCTGAATTTTGTTTCTGCATACACCGAAGTTTACTTTTTGTCCTTTTTTGATCTTATTTTGGGCTTGCAAGTTTTCTTAAAATATCTGCTGTTTCTTGAATGTCCATTAATTATTTACCACATTTTCAAAAACTGATTATATATAAAATGCTACAGAAACTGTCATCTAGAAACTTCTCTTTACAAAAACCAAACCAGAGAGAGAGAGAGAAGTAGGGAGGGAGGGAGGGAGGGAGGGAGAGAGAGAGATTGCAAGAAATTGGCTTAAACAATTACTGAGACTGGCAAGGCAAGTCTGAAATCTGTTAGGAAGAGCACACTGGAAACTCTCAGGCAGGAGACAAAGCTGCAATGCATAGGTAGACATTTTTCTTCCTCAGAGAAACCTCAGCTCTGCTTTTAAAATCTTTAAACAGTTATCAAGAATAGTATCCTTTCCTCAATTATCTGATTGTACAAGTGTACTTCAAAAAGTTTGTGAAAAAATAGAATTAAAAAATAATATGAATCCTGTTATGAATTTTTTGAAGTACCCTCATAAATGCTAATCACATATACAAAATACCTTCACAACAATACCTAGATTTGTGGTTGATTGAATAATGGGACCAAAGCCTAGCCAAATTGACCTGTAAAACTGACCATCACAGGTGGTTGGGCAGGATGTCCATGAATTTTGCTGCATGGGCACAGAGAGGCTAGAGACACACAATGTAATGGTTAAGAATGTGGATGCTAGAGTCAAACTACCTGGTTTCAATTTTTAGTTCTTCTAATTATTGGTTGCAATATGTAGCTTCTCTGTGCTTCTATTTCCTGAACAGTAGAATTGGAATAAATAATAATAATAATACCTACCTTAGGAGTGTATGTGAAGATAGAATTTAACATATGTAAAATTTTAGAACATTACCTATAACATGGTAAGCACTAGATAAGAGTTTGCTGCTGTCACTGATGTTGCTATTATTGATAACGTGTATTAGTCCATTTTCTGTCACTTAGGATACATGAAACAAGGTAATTTATTAAGAAGTGAAAAATTTATTTCTTTCTGTTTCAGAGGCTAAGAAGTCCACAGTCTAGGAGACACATCTGGTGAGAACCTCGTTCTGGGAGGGAGCTCTGTACAGGGTCCCATGGCGATGCAGCAAATGACATGCTGAGGATGACAAGAGCTCTTTCTTTTTTTTTTTTTTTTTTTTTCCTTTTTGTCTTTTTTCGTGTCCGGCAACGGATCGCAACCCTCAGTGTCGCCCCCGTACCGGACCCGGACCGGCAACAGGATCGCAACCCTCGGTGCTGCGCCCGCACCTCGCTCAGCCAGTGAGCGGGAACCGGTCTGTATGTGGGAATCCGAACCCTCGGTGGGAGCGCC
>NW_007727600.1:317494-371835 GCF_000696425.1 Galeopterus variegatus | reverse complement strand
TTTTTTTTTTTTTTTTTTTTTTTTTTCCTTTTTGTCTTTTTTCGTGTCCGGCAACGGATCGCAACCCTCAGTGTCGCCCCCGTACCGGACCCGGACCGGCAACAGGATCGCAACCCTCGGTGCTGCGCCCGCACCTCGCTCAGCCAGTGAGCGGGAACCGGTCTGTATGTGGGATCCGAACCCTCGGTGGGAGCGCCACCGCACTCCCAAGCAGCACACTGTAGCAGTGCGCCACCGGGCTGGCCCAACAAGAGCTCTTTCATATACTCTCCTTATAAAAGCGACCAGTCCACACCTGTGATAACTCGTTGCTCCACGAATGGATGAATCCATTCATAAGAGCATAGTCCCATGATCCAGTCACCTCTTAAAGGCCCCACCTTTCAAATATCATCGTTGGAGTTCCCATCCTCTTAACATTGTTACAGTGGGGATCAAGTTTCAACACGTAAACTTTGGGAAACGCATCTGACCCGTTGTGTACTGGCTTCTCATAATTCTGCGGGTAGTATGGGGAAGAGTAAAATGAAGGGATCAACTGTTTCATATATAAATTCTTAACTAACATCCCTTCATAATAGAAAGTTTTCATAGTCCATGTCTCTCTGACATTTTGGAAGCAAAACTAACCTCCTCCTTCACTATAACCCACTCCCCAAGAACGATGATCACCAGAATCTCTGATTGTTTTTCCATGCCAGCATAAGTTTTCTGTCTTCAAAAATGTGTTTATATTGTCATCTGAAGAAAGCTCATCTCTATTCACTTTATTATTGTCTGTTTACTTATATCTTAGAAAAAAAAAAGTGTTTCTCCTACTCTCACTCACTGAATACTCAATACAACACGCCTGATAGCAGATGTGTGGGGGGTTTTCTTCACACATCAAGGAATTTTCCAATAAACACCAATTAGGTGCCCTACAATTCAGTTCAATTCTGATACCATCTACCTGGAGATAGCATCAGATTCCACAGGTTTAAGGGCTGAGTCCCACAGGACTGCCTTAACTTTAGATACCAATTACAAGCCCCAGCTTGTGACCTGTGCTCTGACCAACCAGTTATAAATCGAGTTTCCACAAACCCCTCCTCAGGTTCAGCTAATTTGCTAGGATGACTCACAAAACTCAGGGAAACACTTATGTTCACTGGTTTACTATAAAGGATGTTACAAAGGATACAGATTAACAGTCAGATTGAAGAGATGCATAGGGTAAGGTATGTAGGAAGGGGCACAGAGCTTCTATGCCCTGTCCAGGCTCACCACTTTCCAGGTACATCCACATCTTCAGCTATCCAGAAGCTCACTGGACCCCATTCTTTTGTTTTTATGTAGGTTTCGTTAGATAGGCATGATTGATTATATCACTGACCATCAGTGATCAACTCACCCTTCAGCTCTCCTACTCTTCCTGGAAATTTGAGGTGGTGCTGAAAGTCCTAACCCTCTACTCACATAGTTAATTCCCCTAACAACTAGCTCCCATTTTGAGGTTATACAGGAGCATCTAACCACAAGTCATCTCACTGGCATACAAAAAGGCACGTATCACTTAAGAGAGTCCAATGGTTTTAGGAGTTAGGTGCCAGGAAATGGGGGCAAGACCAAACATTGAAGCAACAGATTTTCTTATCACCCATATCTACAAGGGTTTTAGGAGCTCAGTCTCAGGAATCAGGGATAAAGACCAAATATGTATTTCACAATACCACACTATGTTTTGTTCATTTTGTGTTATTTTAATACAATTACAAGGTGAGTGAACACAAGGGATCAGGTTTTCACATCAGAGTCAAAGGAATCAGAAAGTTTACCCAGTAACAATACTTCACTACCAGTTTACAATATAAACAATCAAGAGGCACAGACAAAGCAGAAAGAGGGCTGGGATATCACAATGGCTCCCAAATTCTTTGTTGCTACATCATCAGACATATGCCCTTTGTCTCAGAATAATACAGGAAGTCCTACAGGGTTCCTCACATCCAGGGAGCGTTGAAGTTATAAAATATCTCCTCTTTTGTGCTCCAGATATATATAGCTAATGTGACATTCTTAAGTAAAACATGCCTCATAAATTCTTTATTTATTTATTATAGGTAATTTTTTTTTTTTTTTTTTTTTTTTTTTTTTTTTCCGTAGACATCCTGCTAAAGGCATTCTGTAGGTAAGGTGTGTTCCTCCTAGCAAATATAATTAATTTAGTTACTTGGAGATCCAGTTGATGAGGAGATTAGACTGAGTCACTTGTCTTTTCTTTCCCCAAATAAAATGTTGACAAATAATATCAAAATACAGAATTGCAGAAAATATTGATTATTCTGAATATTTTATTTTCTTTCTATTGATTCATTATATTCTTTAGTGGTTTTACTAGAGATTACATAATGCATCTTTGTATTATCAAAGTCTAATATAAATTAGAATATCATTTTACAAACAATGAAAGAACCCTTAATTTCTTTAACACCATTTACTTAAATCTTAACTTTTTTGCTATTTTTTGGTGGGTGTTTTTATTCATTACATTTTTAATTGTATGACTGTTTATCCACATATTCATTCACTCTTTTATTACCTTTTCTTTTCTTTCTTCTTTTTTTTTTAATCACAATGAATTCATATAGGGTTATTTTCCTTCCTTTTTTTTCTGAAAAAAAGATTTTCCATTCTGTTCTTTACTACTGTCTTATAATTTCTTTCAGCTTTGGTTTTGCTAAAAATATCTTTATTATACCTTTATTTAAAATCTATCTATAAAAAGATAGATATCTATAGGAATCATGTATTTTGAATCCAGGGAGATTAAAGATACAATTGTTGAAATAAAAAAAAATTCAGCAGAAGTCTGAAATAATTGTTGAAGAACACTCTCAGAACATATAGTTAAAAACTGTGATAGAGATCCAAAAATTCCATGTCTGAGTATTTACCCAAAAGAATTGAAAGTAGGGACTGAAACAGATATTTGCAGATCCATGTTCAGAGTAGCATCATTCATGATAGCCAAAGATGGAAGCAAACCAAGTGTCCATTGTTGGATGAATATATAAAAAAGGTGGTACATACATACACGGAGTATTATTCAGCCTTAAAAAAGAAAGACATTCTGACACAATCTTTAACAGAGATGACCCTTGACAACATTGTGCTTAGAGAAATAAACCATCACAAATGAACAAATATTATATGATTCCACTTACATGAGGTACCTAAAGTAGTTAAATTTATAGAGAGGAAAAGTAGAATTGCAATTACCAGGGCCTGGGGGAGGGGAGGAATGGAAGAATAGGGAGTTACTGTTTAATATGTGTGGAGTTTCAGTTTGGAAAGATGAAAAAGTTCTGGAGATTGATGATGGTGATGTTTACACAAATGCCAATGTACTTAATGCCACAGAATCACACACTTAAAAATGATTGAAATGGTAAATTTTATGTTATAAAAAAAATAAAATAAAATTTTGTTTTATTTTACTATGATTAAAAAAAAACAGTGATACACAGTATTAGGAAAAAAGCTAAGGCAGAATTACTGGGATAATATTAACATTTTTCAAAAATAAATTATAGAAAAAGAAGATATGAATTGGAAAAAAAATGAAGAAATAAGAAATAAAATTTTCAGAGTTAGGAGAGACTCTAAGGATCAGTAATAATAAATTTGAAGAAATAAATCCAGATATGTTATGAAAAATTTTAGAAGATAATACCAAATATAAAGAAAAAAAGTTTCCAAAGAGGAAAATTCAATTATCTACAAAGAAAAAGAGTCAGGCAGGAATTATGGAACTTAGAATTCAGTGCAGTAAAATCTTTCACTTTGAAAATGGTGCATCTGGAATTCTATACTTACTCAAATTGAAAGAGCAAAATAAACATATTTTCGGACTCTCAGAATTAGAAAAACCATACCTCACTGCAGTCTTTCTGAAAAAAGAACTATTTGATGTTGGATCACAGCAAAACTAAAAAGCAATCTACTGAGGAAAAGCTTTGGAAAGCCAAGAACAAATGGAGCTCATCCAGGGGGACAAAGGAAAGAAATCCAAGAGTCACAGTTGTGCAGGTGGCTTATGAAGTCTCCACATACTAAAGTGCTCAACACATAGCATAATTTAACATGTGAATGAGAAAGGACGAGTATGTTTTTTTGGTGAGTAAACAAATGACAGAAAGGTCACAGTCTCAATAGAAGGGGAGCAACACGTGGTTTGATGCTGAGCATTTGATGGATCGTATTTGATCCTGATGCTTAGAATATTGTACTTTTACTGCCAGGAGGCTGGTGACTTAAGATGATCGCATCTTATCTATGGATTCCCTCACACTTCCTGGCTTTGTAGAAATATTTTCATTATTGTAAGACTGCAAATGTCACATAGTGGCTTTCAATTTTAGAATCAAGAAAAGCAGGGAAAAATCATAGTTACAGACAAGAAAGCAAATATGACTTGGGCAATATAAAAAAGCAAATCTATTCGAGAGAATGATTTTCAGAGACAGAGAGAAAGAGAGGGAGGAAGGGAGGGAGAGAGAGAGAGAGAGAACGGGAGAAGAGAGGAATGAAGGAAAGTGCAGAGTTGCTACTTTATTGTGCATAATTGAAAAAATGTCTAAAATTTTTGAATCAAGAAATAGAGGTTTAAGTAATTTATTAAATTTACATATGTGGGTATCTACATCTACTATTGTAAAAGTAAAAGTGAGCATCAAACATTAAAAAAAAAAAATCCAGAGTGTTACCTCTAAAGCATGTGAATGGAACAAGATGTATAATTTTATAATTTGGTGTACAAATATAAAATTATATTAGCACTTGAATGCAGCTCATTCTGGTGTTTAAAAAGAAAAAGTAAAAAAAAAACTGTCATAAAAGAGGAAAAAAAATAGGAGAACTACGCATGAAAAATTAGGTTCAAAGGACTATTATCATTTGCAATAATTGCTTTTGACAACAGAAAACAACACTTATGCTCAAGGTGATATTTTCAGTGAAAGAACTCTTTGAAATACATTCATTCTCTCCTCATTAATTCTGCCTACCAATTAACTTATAATTCTGTGTTCTAGAGAGGGTAATGAAGTCAAGTGTTTTATTTTTTTTAAATATCAATAGATGCAAAAACACAAAAGAGAGAACCTTTATGTTAATATTTTTTTCATTTCACTTTCTCCTCTTGGCACAGCTAGCAAATTTCCCCCCACCCAAAAAAAAAAAAAACCCACTAAATAAAAAGCAAATTTGGGTTTAATAATTAAAGGAGGAAAAATACTGTTTGTTGAGATCCATAAAGGCAAATTCTGCTTCTGCCAAAAACTTCTGTTTTCTAAAATTTTCCATTTATCAAAAGTAATATAGTTTAAGTGTTTGAAGAAGAACCCTCCTTGTGCAATATATTATAACTTTTAATATTAAAAGAATTTAACTTACCAAAAATTCTTTGGATAGGAGTTGAGTAGGAAAAACTGTTTTTTTTTAATAATATTATTTAAGTGTTAGCCTACATTGTTTTTCTGATACATAAAATATATTACTATGGAATTGTATAACTAAGGAAGTAGAATATTGTATTAGTCTGTTTCTGTTGCTTGTAACAAAATACTTGGAACTGCGTACTTTGTAAGAAAATGAAATGTATTGTTTACAGTTTTGGAGGTTGAGAAGTCCATAGTGCAGTGAACACATGAACACATGTGGAGAGATTCCTCGGTAGTGGCTTTACAGCAGTGCAGGGTCTCACGTGGCAGAAAGTGGCGGATCACAGAGAGAAACCTCCTCATTCACTCCCCCCCCTTTTTTTAAATGTTTATTTATTTAGTTATTTTATTTTATTTTATTTTTTTTGTCCTTTTTGAGACCGGCCACAACGTGCTCAGCCAGTGAGTGCTGTGAGCGCACAGGTCATCCCTATATAGGATCCGAACCCGTGGCAGGAGCGCCGCTGCACACCCAGCGCTGCACTCTCCCAAGTGCGCCACGGGCTCGGCCCTCATTCACTCCCCTTTTAAAGTCATCCAAGCCACACCTGTGACCACCATTTTTAATCCATTCACTACAGCATGGTCCTACAACCTAATCACCTCTTCAAGGCTCCACCTTTCGGTTACTATAATAGGATTTCCCACTATGGAGCTACTAATCCCGCTCCCGACGCCAATTGTAAAGCTACAGGACTGGGCCAGTTGTCAAGCTCTTTTACCAGCCTGTAATCCTGCCAACTAGGCTAACTGTTGAAATAGGGCTGGGTCTGGAGCTCCCAGACCCCTCAAGCCCATTCACAGACTGGGTCGCAAACCCTTCACACGCTAGGCTGGGTCACCAGACCCCTCATACACAGGCCTGTGAGCTAGGTAACCGGCAAACAGGTCCTTGGAAGCCGCAGGTAGGAAAGGCATGGCCGCTCCTGGGCTGAGGCCAGAGGGAGTAAACGCCAGCCAAGGCGGTGGCGCAGATGCACTAGCTCCGCCCTCAAACACCCTATTCACAGCAAATGCCAGGCAAGATTCTGAAGGTTTGAGGGTCCCTGGCCATTTTCCTATACTTTCCCAACACCCACCCTCTTAAGACTGTCACAGCGGGGGTCAAGTTTTGGGGGGGGGGACTCAATCAAGGACAAATACCAATCTCTTCACAATTGTTTTATTTAAAATCATAGAAAAAATACCATGTGCTGCCTAAGAAACGTAAGATAAAATGGCATTGCCTTCTGTTTTCTGTTGCTCATGCTAATTTTTATTTTAGTCTTGTTGAGATCCTGTTAACCTAAACTTGTTTTATCCTTCTCAAAAAGTCCTTAACATTTTTAATCCCACAATTTTACTTTTAGATTTGAAAATAACAGCTTTTGTAGAACATTCTACATTTGCAATAAAAATTATTTTTTTGTTTGTTTGTTTTGTTTCTGTTCTTTTTTTTTACTACTCCCTAGAACTGCCAGTTAGGCTATTAATGTACGCATCTAATATGAATGCCATCTTACAAACCTAAAAAATCAGAGTATTTACTACTGTGTAGAAGAATGCACTCGGTTTACCTTTCCCCTCCCATCATCTCTCTGAACTCAGACCCTGTTTTCTCCCTCTCTCTCCACTCCAGTGACTATAGTTATGTGGCCTCCTTGCTGAGTCTTGAACAGGCTAAGATGACGACTTTCCATTGCCATTTCCTGTGCTTCAGAACTCAGATTCTCATTAGGCTTGCTCCTGTCTTCTTTGTTTCCATCTCTTCATCACAGGGACTTTCCTGATCACTCCCCTCACATTGTCCCTACATCACAGACATACGTTCATACTGGGCTCTGCTACTCTCCGTCGTTCTTAACCTGCTTTAATTTTCTTCAGAGCATATTTCTGGCACTATATATTTATTTTATTTACAGTCACTTTCCTTCTACAGGCATGCTAACTCCCTGAGGGCAGATGTTGTGTTTAGTCCATAGCTTTGGGAAACGACAAAAACCAACACGATTAAGTATCCTCAGTTTCCCCCTTAACCAGCCCCCATCTCTCTGTTGTTTTTCCCTCTCCATCCCCCACTTTCTTTCCTAACTGATTGGATTACACCAATGATCCCAAGCAAGTGGCATAAAAACAGAAACGAGGATAAGTTTGGGTTACAGATAATAGCTTCCTGAGCCCAAACTGCAAGAAGGCATAATTGACCTTCCCCTCGTCTGTAAAAACACTGACCTTACATTAATCTGGAAGCCACCTGGTCATTGGATGCATAACCCTTTTTTAACCTCTTTTCAAGTCACTGTACTAGTTTTCTTTTGATAACTCTATATTTTGTGCCTTGAACAGTGTCAGGCATATAAAAAGGATAGGCATATAAACCTGGTCAGTTAGTAAATAGTTATCGAAGAAATACTTTTTTTATATCTTTCCTTATGTGATCATAATGTTTATATCATTACAGACAGCCTTTTTACTGCTTATATCATTTCAGCTCATTAAATTTTCTGTTTCCTACAGCATACTTTTAGTAGTTATACACTTGCCCCTCAATATTCTTGGGGGATTGGTTCCAGGACTGCCCGTAGATATGAAAATCAGAGGATGCTCAAGTCCCTGATAGAAAATAGCATAGTATTTGCATATAACCCATGCATACCCTCCCATATACTTTAAATCTAGATTACTTATAATACCTAATACAATGTAAATGCTATGTATATAGTTGTTATACTGTATCACTAAGGAAATAATGACAAGAAAAAATGTCTGTACATGTTCAGTACAACTCAAATTTTTTTCCAAATATTTTTGAATAGCTCTTGATTGAATCCACAGTTGCAAAACCCACAGATACAGGAGAGCTTACCGCATATTCTTCCATATCTGAACATATAATTTCTTCATCCATTTTCATTTATTTATTGATTCTCTTATTTTGCTATTACAGACAGTGCTACAGTACATTGCATATAGCTGAAATTTTGCACAGGCTCTTGATTTCCCTTTGTGAGGCTCAAGTCCCCCTAGATCATGCCACTGTGTGTGTGTGTGTGTGTGTTCATACTATACCTCCTAAAAGTCCCCCTAGATCATGCCACTGTGTGTGTGTGTGTTCATACTATACCTCCTAAAGCAGTTGAGGCTAATACGCCTTAAACATAAAGCTGTACAAAACAATTTATAAATGGTAACTTGAATTTAGATACTATGCACTGTTTAGTATTTAAGAGTGTGATAGGCATGTTACTATCTATTTCAAATGTAATTAGTTGGAAAGATACACTTTCCCTGGTGAACTAGAGCCTGTTGAACAATTCCTCAATCTCTTCTGTGCCATTAGACTGCTCCAAGATCGGCCTAGTGTGGTGAAAAACCAACCTATAACTCCGATCTTTGGCTTGTGACCTTCCCCCTTTTTTCATATTCTTTTATCCATAATGTGTGTCTGTTCCTTTGTTAGTTATAAAAATAAATAAATCATTTTCAGCTTATTTCTGGAGTTAAAATATTAATCCTTAAAAAAAACCATATTTTTAAGAATAAATATCTAGGATTATAATATTGGGTCAAAGAGTATGATTTGGATAAATGTCGACAAACTGACTTCTCAACTGAGTGTCTGAATTTATTCTTCTACGCGTATGTTATATGATGTCCATTTTCCCTCACTTTGATAAGTAGTGTTTGTTATCAATTTTCTAACATTTTCTAATGGAATTTTATCTTATTATAATTTTTATTTATTTGCATACTTTTGAAATGGAACACTTATACATGTTTCCTGGACATTTGTCAAGTCTTTCATAAATTGTCTATTCAATATCTAGAGAATTCATCTTTTAAAAAAAAACACCTACTTTAGAATGTGTTGCAAATATTTTGTAGTGTATTGACTACCTTTTAGCATTGTTATTAGTTTTTTAAAAACTATTTAACATTTAAATTTTCATTATGTTTTATCTGCTTATTTTGTAATTTCCCTAATCCCCAACCTTTGGAATAAATTTAGGCCAGCTTACTCTGGTTTCTAGTGAAACCTCTCTTCCTTCTTACAAAGGCTGCCTTCTTGCTGTGTCTTTACATTGATATCGGAGGAGAGGGTCTGGGGAGGTTGGATAGCCAACATCAACCCACCCTGTACTCTGCCAGGTTTTTGACTCTGCTACAGGAAAGAATTTAAGAGCACAGTTGCAGTAGAAAGTGAAAACAGGTTTCATGTAAAGAATAAGAAATACTTCATGGGGAAAGTGTGTGCTGGCTTCAGAGAGTGAGTGGCAGCACTCTAAAGGTGGGTTTAATACAAAAAGGTACAGCATATATTCAGAAGTTAATTTTGTTTTGTCCCAATATCCGTAACTAGCCAACCTAGAATTTCTTCACAGTTATAAAACCCATTTGCCTTTATCACTAACTTTTCTAACATCACTAAGTTTTCTCTCATCCACATATCTATTTCTTCTCTCTTTTATTTAATTGATCTGTTGATTCCTGCAAAACCACTACCTTTTAACATTATTTTAGTGTAGCTCGAGTCTTTCATAATTTTTTTCAAAAATTTCTTAGCTTTTATTATTTTCATTCTTTTGTTGTTCCAGATAGACATTTGAATTAAATTAGATTCCTTTAATTGCATATTAATTAAAATAACTTCTGGTTTAGAAAAGTGATACATTCTCATTGTAGAAATTAAAGAAATTATGGGCCGGCCCGGTGGCACACTGCTACAGTGCGCCGCTTGAGAGTGTGGCGGCGCTCCCGCCGAGGGTTCGGATCCCACATACAGACCGGTTCCCGCTCACTGGCTGAGCGAGGTGCGGGCGCAGCACCGAGGGTTGCGATCCCGTTGCCGGACACGAAAAAAGACAAAAAGGAAAAAAAAAAAAGAAATTAAAGAAATTTTTAAAAAGAAGAAAAAAAAGTCCTCAATTTATTTATCTGTATGTTTCTGTCCATGTATCTGTGTATCTACCTTTCCAAATTGAATTTTTGTTTAGTGCCTCCTCTCCCCACAAGAAAGAACATTTCTAAAGTAGATGGCTTTATTGTTGAATTTTACAAATATTTAAGGAGAAAATAAAACCAATTCAATATATATATTTTCAGAAAATAGAAGGAAAAAAAGACTTCATGCTTTATATTATGAGGCCAGGATTACTGTGATACCAAAATCAGACAAAGACATTCAGGAAATTCAAACCAAAGAGTGAGAGCTCTCTTGAACCTAAGTGCAAAAATCCTCAACAAAATATCATGTAATACAATCCAGCAATATTTTAAAAAAAGGTAATATATCACTGCAAAGTGAGATTTATCCCAATAATGCAAAGGTGGTATAACATTCTAAAATCACTCAATGTAATGAATCATATCAATAGACCAAAAGAGGGAAAACCATATGTTCATCTGAACAGATGTAGAAAGAGTCTTCAACAAAATTCAATTCTACACATGATAAAAATCCTCAGTAAATCAGAAATAGAAGGATACTTCCTCAGTCTGATACAGGGCATCTGTGAAAAACCTACAGCTAACATTATGCTTCATGCTGAAAAACTAAATGATTTTACCATACAATGGAAAATGGAAATGAGTTTCTATCTTATCCTCCTACTCAACACATTTATGGAGCTCTTAGCCAGTTTTAGAAAAAAAAGAAAAAAAAAAAGGACGAAATAGGTACTGATTGTAAAGGAAGAAATAAAATCACTCTATTCATAGACAACATGATTGTCTACATAGAAAGTCCCAAGGAATCTACAAAAAAACCCTCTAGAACCAGAAAGTGAATTTAGCTATTTAATAATACATAAGGTCAACAATCAAAAATCAAGCATATTTCTCTGTACAAGAATGAATAATTGGAAATTAAAATAGAAAAACAGTATCCATAGAATAACACTAATAACATTAAGTGTATCAAAATATGGACAGTGTCTGTATGCTGAAAATTATAAAACACTGATGAGAAAATGAAATAAGGTAGAGATATATTGTGTTCATGAATTGGAAGATTCAATATTGTTAAGATGTCAATTCTCCCCTGATTGATTTATATATGTAACAAAATCCAATCACAATCCCAGCAAGCTATTTTATAGATAATGAAAAGCTGATTCTAAAGTTTACATAAAAAGGCAAAAGAACTAAAATAAACAAAATAATTTTGCACAAGAAGAACATAGTCAGAATACTAATAATATCTAATATTAAGACGTATAAAGCTACAGTAGTCAAGACTGGAATTGTTGGAGGAATAGACCCATAGTCTAATGGAAGAGAACAGTAAGCCCAGAATTAGACCAACATGTATATATCAGTCAATCTTTGGCAAAATTGCAAAGATAAAGGAAAGTCCTTTAAACAAAAGGTGCTGAAACAGATGGACATCTATGTGCAACAAAAATTAAACTTTGCCACACACCTCAAACATTAAACAAAAATTAACTCAATTTCAATTATAAACCTAAATATAAAACTTAATATTATAAACCGATTAGATAAAAACATAGGAAAAAAATCTCTCTGGGGCCGATCATATAAAATTTATTATGGTGTATTTCAAATTCCATATAATGTTTGTTATAGTACCAAAAATTACATTGGTAATCAAATGTCACAGAACTTTTAAATACTTATGATAACATTGTTAATGGTGATGTTTGTTGGTTAACTTAAAATTGTTCTTTTTTATCATATTAAGTAAATATTGTTCTATCAAAATAATATATAATATTTTACTGAAAGGATTTTTTTGGAAATTATTTTTTATTACTCTTTTTCCTTTTAAATTAATCCACATGAACCGAAACATTTTCTACTCTGACAAGATGTTATGATGCATTATATTTGTTCATATCATAACGAATCACTACTTGAATAGATGCACATCATGGTCAGTGACAAACACATTACTTCTTTGCAGGACTGTGAACAATTGACCATTATGAATCTGTTTTCATTCAGTTCATGAACAGAAAGCAAAGTATGCAGTTGTACTGCCTCCTTGTTTCACAGTGATAAACCCATCTGACATTTTACAAAACTAAATAATTGAAGTAAAGAATGAGCCACAAGGATGAAAGTATGGAAATACAGCAATAATGTTGGAAGTAAAATTTAGATGGAATGTAAATCAAGTTATAGAAAGAAATAGCCGACTATGGGAATGTTGACACTACCTCTGTTTGGTTCTAGATATTCAGCCAGAGAAACTCAGTGAACGCCAACTTATTGACATAATGAGGAAAACGGTCAGGATGGAAATAATGAAGATGTCCTGGAAAAAGGAATATTGGTAACAAAAATTCACATTAATGGAACACTCAGAAATATTTCAAGATATTGAAAGTGCAAAAAATAAAATGTTGGAAACTCAACTAAACTTAGAAAAGAGTATTATTATTCACCAAGGAGTAGAAAAAATGCTCACTGATAGACTGAAAAACAAATACTATATCTATGACAAGACTTTGGGAGAATATCAAATTAAATATGAACAAAAATAGAAGAAATCAAATAATAAAGATCAGAGCAGAAATTAATTAAATGAACATAAGCATATATTAGAAAAGATCAACAAAGAAAATTGTGGTCCTTTGAACAGTCCAATATAACTGATAAATTCCTGACACGTACAATTGAGAAAAAAAGAGAGAAAAAGCACAAAAGTCCAATATAAAAAACAAAAAGAGACATCACTACAGATTTTACAAATATTAAAAAGCAAACAAGGTGATATTATAAATTATGTCAATAAATCTGAAAATTTAAGTTAAATAGATACAACTTATTAACAGTATATATGAAACAAAAAACAAAGATCTCTATAAACTTATATTTACTTGAGAAAAGGAACATGTATTTAAAGATCATCTCAAAAAGGAAACTCAAGGCCTTTATGACTTCCCTGAATTCCAACTTTAAGAAAGACATAACTCCAAATCAAACTCAGCTCCTTCAATGAACAGAAAAAGAGTAAATACTTCTCAGTTTTTCTGATGAATTCAGCATAATATTGATACCAAAACCTTCCCCTGGTATAACAAAAAAGGAAAAATAAAGACTAATTTCATTCTCCTGCATATTGATATCCAGTTATCCCAGCACCATTTGCTGAAGAGGCAGTCTCTTCCCCAGTGTATAGGCTTGGTGCCTTTGTCAAAGATCAGATGGCTGTAGGTGTGTGGGTTGATTTCTGGATTCTCTATTCTATTCCACTGATCAGTGTGTCTGTTTTTATGCCAGTACCATACTGTTTTGTTTATCATAGCTTTGTAGTATAGTTTAAAGTCAGGTAGTGTTATGCCTCCAGCTTTATTATTTTTGCTCAGCATTGCTTTGGCTATGCATGGTCTTTTGTTATTCCATATAAAATATGGAAAATGTGGTATATCTACACAATGGAATACTACTCAGCTATAAAAAAGAATGAAATACTGCCATTTGCTGGAAAATGTGGTATATCTACACAATGGAATACTACTCAGCTATAAAAAAGAATGAAATACTGCCATTTGCAATGACATGGATGGACCTAGAGAGAATTATATTAAGTGAAACAAACCAGGCACTGAAAGAGAAATATCACATGTTCTCACTTATTTATGGGAGCTAAAAATAAATAAATAAATAAATAAACAAAAAAAACGGGGGTGGGGGGAGAAGACATTACAATTACAATTCCTTGAAATTGATACAACAAGCATACAGAAAGGACATTGTTGAGAGGGAGGGGGGAGAGGTAGGTTGGAGAGAGGTTTTGGTAATTGGCCACAATAATCAACCACATTGTATATTGACAAAATAAAATAAAACAAAATATTTTTTAAAAAGACTAATTTCTTTGTTAACCATAAACACAAAAATCCAATAAAAGTCAAATCTAAGAATATGCAAAGAAGTATTTTGATTCCAAAATGTATTTATTATTTCAATATTAATGAACATTCATAGAATAAAAGGGAAAAAACATATGATTATCTAAGAAAATTTATAAAAAGCATCTGTAAAAAGTAAACACAAATTTAATATGAAGAAGTATGTTTGATTCCAAGATTATCATTTTAATAGCAATCAACTTACTTCTTCACATTTCCAGACTAAAAGAGAAAAATAACAAAATTACCTATAAAAATGCATAAATCACATCTGATAAACATAAATTTAAACAAAATTGATAGAAATTAATTTGTTCAATATAAAACTCAACAAACTAAGGATAGAATGGTAGTTCCTTAATATGTTGAAAATTATCTACAGTTAAAACAACAAACAACACTAATTTCAATTTTGGAGATCAGGAAAGAGACAAGGATGCCTGTTGTCACTACTTACTTCCTTTCAATGTTATACTGGAAATTTTTTCAAGGCAAGAAAAAGAATTAAATGTGCAAGAATTGGTAAAAAAAAAAAAAGTCATAAAACTGTCATTATTTTTAAATAAGCTGATTTTATGCATATACATTTTTTTAATCTAGAGCAAAGTATTAAACTTAATACATTTAACAGGATTATTATAATCGAATAATTAGTATATAAAATTTAAACTTCAATACCATTTGTGGCAGCATCAAAAACTCTTACCTATAGCAAAAGCTTCCAAATAATGTTCAAAATGACTACATAGAAAATCATAAAACATGATTGAGAGAAATGAAAGAGTACCTAAATAAATGGGAGAATATCATAGTTAATGAATTAGATGATTCAATATTTTAAAGATGTCAGTTATTTCCAAATTAATGTATAGTTGATGTATTCTTAATCAATATCCCAGCAAGATTTTGTTGTTGTTATTTGTTCTTCACTATTGGATAAAATAATACATTAATCTAACATTTAAATAAAAATGCAAAATTCCGAGAATACTCAAGAAATTTTGGGAAAAAAATAATTATAAAACTTACAATAACATGTACCAGGACTTAAAAAGCTACACCCACTAAGAAGTGGCTCTGGCACAAAGATGGCCACATAGAGCAATGAATAAAATAGTATGAAAAAAGACTCATTCATGAAGGGACACAATTTATGAAAAAGATGGCATGGAAGTAATATTAGATAACGGACTATGTTTCCAATAAATGATTCTGGATGGTTTGGACTATCATATGGAAAAATAAAAGAATTTTGACCCCTACCTCAACCATACCCCAAAATGAATTCTAGCTATATTATAAATATAAATATGAAGAGTAAAAATAAAGCTTATAGAAGGTAAAATAAGAGAAAGACTTTCTGTATTTGACGTAGGCGAAACCTCATTAAGTAATACCTTATATGCACTAGTATTAAAGAAAAAGATTATAAATTACAGTACTCTAAATTTGGACATGGTGTTCGTCAAAGGCATCATTAAGGAGAAGACAAGGACATTCCTCAGGATGGAAACAAACAAACAAACAAACAAAGTTTATAATATGTGTGATAGAGTTTGGATGTGTTGTCCCCACCAAAACTCATATGGTAATTTGATCCCCAATGTGGCAATGTTGGAAACTGATTGACTCATGGTGGGGGATCCCTCATGAATGGATTAATGCTCTTCCTGGGGGAGGAGGGATTAATGACTGAGTTCTCGCTGTATTAGTTCCCGCCAGAACTGGTTGTTTATAGGTCCCTGGCACCTTCTCTCTCTCTCTCTTGCTTCCTCTCGCCATGTGACCTGCTTGTACCCACGGCTCCCTGCCACTTTCCACCATGAGTAGAAGCAGCCTGAGGCCTGCTCCAGATGCAGCTGTCCCAGAATTGTAAGCCAAATAAACCTTTTCCTTATAAATTACCCAGTCTCAGGTATTTGTTATAGCAACACAAATGGACTAGTACAATGTATAACCAAAAATTGGCTCTTATCCAAAAAATTAATAGCAAAATGCCACAGATTTGTAAGAAAATGACAATCCCATAAGAAGATGGGGAAAATATCTGAACAGGAGTCTCACACAGTAATAAGTCCAAATGAATAACAGTGAAACGAAAAGGTGCTCAACCTTATTAGTCATCAACAAAATGCAAATTAAAATCATACTGAGATACCAAGCACATCTCAGGATGGCTAAAATTACAAAGATTAATAATACTAATGCTGACAAGACCTGGGATAGCCAGAAGTCTCAAATCCTCCTGGCAGGAGGATAAATTGGTAAAGCCCTTTAGAAAATCGTTTTCTAAACTCATACTAAGTTGAAGGTGTTCAGTCACTATAACCTAACCATCCTAGCACTATGACCCAAAAGATGTGCATACATCCATGCACAAAAAATATCTACAGTAATTTTAAAAGTAGCATCCTTTGTAATAGCTGATTACTGAAAACTATTGAAATCCATTACTGGAAACATTTACCATGCCCATGAATGGGTCAGATGGATAAATAAATCACTATATATTCAATCTCTAAAATATTACACAGTGCAGAAAATGAATGAACTATTCCTACATAAAACAACAGGATGAGGAAAAAACAACATCCTGATGCAAAAAAAATCCATACTGCATGTTTCCTTTCTCATGCACAAAAGCAAGGAAGTCTGGAAAGCAGCAGATGGGGTGAATTACTGGAAGGCAACACAAGCACTGTTTCTAATGCTTCCAGGGCATTGTGATTATTCTGCCTTTTTTGTGTGTTTTTAATCTGGGTGGTGATCTGTGAAAAATTTTTGAGTTGGATATGAGTACTTAAGATTAGTGAACTCTTCTGTGTTTGTGTAGCATTTAAGATAGTATTAACTGGCAGGTTAAATTCATCTCTCCAAGCCACCAACCTATTGAAATGAAGACTCATAAAGAAATTTATAAAATTCAAAGTTATTAAAAATAAAAAAAAACACTTTTAATACACATCAGAGTTAGGTGCATAGGACTATAACACCTGTATTATAATATTCTGTTGACTTCTCATATCACCTCCCAAATTAATACTGCTTTTATTTACATGCTTTTATTTTCTTCTTTACTCTCATTTTAAAAGAATCTTATTAAGGAAGGAAGGTAAATATATGTGTTTACCTCCATCTAGGACACCACTTAGAACCCAAATTCCTTTCTAACCCTCCCTGTTATTTATACTGAGAATATATTAACATGAATTGTTTCCTATTACTTAATAAACATTGTCTTGCCATCTAAATTAGATTAAAATAGCAACGTTACTTTTTTTTTTCCACTTCGAAAACTTTCTGAGTTCCTTTCCTTTTCAGAATCTTCATACCTAAGAATGAACTGTCCTCTGCCCACAATACACCCTTTCCCTCTGCCTAGCAAGGCACCCATTTTCTCCTAGTAGATGCTCAAATATTTATTGAATAAATTAATGTTAAGGAAGATTATCAGTTAGGAACAGTGTTTAGACATAAGTAATAAAAACTGATGAATTGTGGCTTCAACAAACAGAAGTTTACTGTATTCATGTAAGGGGATAGGCAATGCTGTTAATGGTTCAGTCGATTAGCAAAGCTCTCAAGGGCCTAAATTCTCACAATCTGTTCTTGCTGCCATCCTTATCCTCATGAATTTTATTCCTCATATTTGTGCCTTCACATGATTTTTTAAGATATCTGCCATAGACCCAGCCATCATGCTATTTCCAAGCCTGGGTGGAGGGTGCACATGATTGGGAAGAAAAAGGTTATCAAGAAATTTGCAGAAAATGTCATTGTCCAGGACTGGGTCATATTATTACCCCTGCCTGCAAAAGGGAATGAGACAGTCAGTATTTCACTCTTTTACGTTGTATGGTAGGAGATGGACAAGGGAGGTAAGAAGTGGGAATGCCTTTTTGGTTAACCAACAAACCTTGTCTCCTACAAAGCCCGAAATGTAGATTTTCATATATATCAGTGTGTGAACATGTCGTAGAATTTAGTAAGTAATTTTTGGTAGGTTGATGAATTTGCAGCTCTTCTATTAACATATACTCAAAACAGCACCAAACCTGCTAACTTTTCTTAAGGATGAGATCACCATTGGACAACATTTCAACCATTTTCAAGTCCAGCCACATAAATGTGTCTGAAATGACGAACCATTTAGAGGGTATAGTAACTTTCTATGAAAAGAAAATAAAAAACAAGAGAAATAAAGCAGAGTATAGCAAATATATCACATGATTTCTGCCTGGCTTTCATCAAACTCGATTAACTCCTCTTTCTTCTATTATCATTTATTTTTTATTCAGTACAGACAAATTGAGGTAATAAGTATAATTTTAAATCACTTCACAGTTCACAACTCCAAAGGGTAATGATATTACAGAACAAAATGAATCTATCTTGTTTTAAAAATAATAAACCAGTCCATTTTTATCTTTGCCTGTTGCTGGACATGTATTGCCCTTTAATTCTGATAATATCTAGATTCCAAAAATGTAGACTGACATACAGTTATGTCTATTGTTCTGGAATTCAAGGTTAGACAGACTATTAAATAATTTGAGATATTTCTGCATATTATGTCACAGGAATCCAAAATGATTTTTTTGACATTGGAAGATCGACTTCACTTAGAATCATTGTGACTAACATATGCATTCGTTTAATAATTCAAAATTACACTATTGAGTGACTCACTAATTTTAGGCTTGTCATCATTCTTCCATAAAAATGGAGTATTAGGAAAAAAGTCAAGGTTTTGTATAGAATAAATTCACTGCCTAGATTGTTCTAGATTGCTAATGAGTAGTGACCTTGCCTGCATGAATAGATATCATTATCTTTTCAAAACACCAACCAGTAAATTAAGAAAAAATGAAAAAAATGAGTTTTTCAACTTTGCTCATTTATTATACAATCTGACTGAGGGAAAAAATTATACAGTCAATGAGCAAACAAATCGATAATCCTACCAGTGGCTGGCAATCACAGATTGTGCTCTGTCAGTTCTAAGGCAATGAGTTCTCCCAGAGCTATTTTCTAGTTCTGGAACTGTGACGGCTTGTGAGTGTGTGTGTGTCTGTGTGTCTGTGTGTGTGTGAGGTCATGCTACATCTGTCTGTAAACTCCTTTTTCTATTTATGTGAATAAATACACTAATATATTTCTAAAAGTTTTCTTAATTGCAGTATTTACAGTTGTATAATTAAATTTATTATTTCCTAGGATACATTTGCAAAATCAAATGACTAAACTATTTTGAATATCAGGTCATAGATTTCACCAAATATACTGTCACTGCATGGTGGCCACTTTGTACCTTGTGGCGTATTCCTTTTTTAAAAAAAAATTATTTGGAAAAAAACACATAATTAATGCTTTAATTTGGATATAATGTAATGTAAGTATGGCTAAAGATTTACATCTGTGGTTGATGACTTTTAGTACACATTATGAAGTCAAGGAACGTAACTGTATACCACTGGGCATTTCAAAAACTAACATAGTGCAAAGCATGTAGTGAACATTTAGTAAACATTTATTGAATAATGACTAAATGAATACATAAATTTGTTCTTTTTAAAATTGTTATTTATATCCTAGGCCCACTTTTCTCTTTTGAAATATATATTATTGTATTTTTCTTTTTGAAATGAAATATATTTTTATATATTTCCAACCTATTCTCTTTTTATATATGTTGTAAGTATTTTGCTCAGCCTCCTTGAGTTTTTATTATTGTTTACTAAATTTAATTCCTTTTTTTTTTTTTGACCAGTAAGGGGATCGCAACCCTCGTTACAGTGCGGTCTGCACCACGCTCAGCCAGTGATTGCACCAGCCATCCCTATATAGGATCCGAACCTGCGGCCTTGGCGCTACTGGCGCTGCACTCTCCCGAGTGAGCCACAGGGCTGGCCCTAAATTTAAATTCAAGTTAACATAAAATTTTCTAAGTTCAAAAGTAACCACAGAATTCCCAAAATAAAAGGTTTAGAAAAGAGCTGACACCCAAACAGAAATAATAATAATAAAAAAATCACTTGGGGGCCGGCCCGGTGGCGCACTGGAGAGTGCACCGCTTGGGAGCATGGCATCGCTCCCGCCGAGGGTTCGGATCCCATGTGGAGACCAGTTCCCGCTCACTGGCTGAGCATGGTGCGGGCGCAACACCGAGGGTTGCGATCCCGTTGCCGGTCCCCGGTACGGGCGTGACACCGAGGGTTGCGATCCCATTACCAGTCAGTAAAAAAGACAAAAAGGAAAAAAAAAATCACTTGGTGTGACGATATAAAAACAAAGGTCCCCCCCAAAACTTACAATACATATGGAAGAAAAAGTTACAAAAGCAATGGCAAACAGAAAAATAGACTTTGAACACCTGCAAAGAAGAGAGTGTTAGTAGGTTTAATACATATGTATTTTTTAATATTTTTTTTAAATGACAACCATCCCCTTAAAAAAGGAGAGAATAGGATGAAAGAGGGACTTTACAAAAGATATAATGGCCAATGAATGATCAGCTTTACTAATAAGCTAATGAGTGCAAATAAAATAGAGATGGGACAAGCCCACTCCCAACAATCTTTCTTGGTGCCAAACTTTGAAAGAATCACAGTATTCAAAATTACTATGGGTGTGGAGTAACAAGATGAACACACCCGTTCACTACTGCTGGGAGTGAAAGGCAGTCAGACCAAATGTGTTGGCAGCCTTAAATACGTAGCGTGGAGGTGGCAGTAATTGCGATGTGAAGTTGAGTGATTTGCCCCCGCAACAACCTCACATGAAGTTAGAGAGATGAACCAGCCTTTCATGAGAGTGAAGGGAGACGAAAGGAAATATATGAAACATATAATTCACAGGTGAGGGCAGATAAGGAACCTTTGAGTTCCTCCTGCAGGTGTGAATAAGAAATATAACTCTTTTTTTTCCTACCAAGTACCTAGCTCTTAACTATTAGATTAGTAACACAGTTCCTGAGGACAAACAATTCTCAGAAAAAAATACAATTGGCCCACAAAGGAAAAGAAACATTTTCCTAATTATACAGGGGTTGGCAAGGCCATCACACTCTCAGGGGAGAGAGCACTATGCTACTTTATTACACACACTGTTGTAGTTCCTTCTTCCCTGCTACAGGAAATAGGAAACTGGCCCATTCCTGTACATTGTGACTCCTAATAACTACTCCCTTAAGTATCCAAAGATCTGCAGAAGCTTGGAAATTACAATTTATAAGGGGCTAATTAAGCTTTAAATGCATCATCATCTGCGTTTGGAGCAGTGGTTCTCAACGTTGTCTGAACGTTAGAATCACCAGGGCAGTTTCTGAAAACTACAATGTCTGGGACCCTCTCCAGACAGTTGCATCAGAATCCCTGAGAGTTGGAGGGGGCAGTCACTCAAGATTTTTTGTCTTGTTTTCTTGTTTTCTAGCGGCTGTCTAGTATGGGGATCCAAGCCCCTGACCTTGGTGTTGTCAACACCTCTGTAACCAACTGAGCTAACTGGCCAGCCCTGCAAGTTTGTTTTTTTTAAAGCTCAACAGGTAATAGTGATAAATATAAAAAGATATTGCTCTGTAGGAAAGGGAGCAGTAATGTTCTAAAGATTATTGACCTATTTGTCTATATCTATCTACCATCAGTTTTCTGTTTATGTGAACAATAACAAAATATACTCATAGAAATTTTAATAGGACTGAAGTTGCCTTTCACTTCTCCCAAATCTTTCTCCTATTTCAGCCAATCTCTTTCCTTAACTGGATCTTGTTGAGGCCACTCAGCTAAAGATCACCTGTATTTGAACAAAGTTGATTTTATAAACTCACTGAAATAAGGCAGAAAATATACCATGAGGAGCCGTGGGGTGTCTCAGTAAGTGTTAGAAAGCACAGAAAGAGAAATACTCCATGTCCTCACTCATAAGTGGAAGCTAAGAAATAAAGACCGAAATGAAACATTGAAATTTCAGGAGAGAACAGACTTATAGTTACTAGAGGTGGGAAAAGAGGGAGGGGGAGTAATTGGGTAACGGACACAAAGAATAATTACGATTTGTAATGATGAGCATGCTAATAATATTGATTTGATCATCACACACTGTACACAAATACTGAGAGTCATTTCTGTGCTCCATACATATGTGTAATCAAAAATAAGTAAATAAACAAATTTAAAAAAGAAAAGAAAAGGTGCATTACAGGATATTGTCCTGTATAAGGATTTTAAAGGATTTTTAAGGAAGCATCACTTTGTTCTAGGCCAGATGCTATCAGCAAGCCAAGGTTGATTCTGAGATTGCATATCTGAATGAATCTTATCTGGAGGAGCAAAGCAGGGTTAAAGCTGTGATTGTAGAGAAGCACCAGTCACTCATATCAACCAGGAAATATGGTGGTGGGCCATTTTTATAAATCGTTCAGTGTTCTTGTTTTTATCTATGATGAGACATAATTTCAGAGTGGTCGTGTTTCTGACTGGCTCCATTTATGGTTACAGAGTGATCTTGTTTGATGTTGGTGTTCTGTGCAAGTATTTATGTCCAACAGAAGAGCACATAGCCCAGTGGTAAGTGCTAAGCCAGCTCCCATTGCCAGGGAGCGCCCACTGATAATCTCATCCGCTTCACTCCCTCAATTTCCACATTCCTATGACAATGACATTCAGCATAGAAAGTTTATTTCACCTCTTGGCCTCTGTCCTTCTTGTCACTCTTGCATGGGACACTACTCCTTCATACCTTTATGTGACCACCTACTCCTCACTTAATTTCAAGTCAAATATTACTTCTTCAGACACCTTCCCTGACTACCTTAATTAAAGCAGCCCCCTCCCCAACCATCTCAAACTCAGTATCTCAGTTTGTCTTTTGTAGTGCTCTTAACTCAGACTGCAGCTTTGACCACAGCCCATAAGTATTGATATATAACGGTTCATAAACATGGTTTGTAAATTGTCTGTTAACATAAAAGATATCCTCTTCAATTAAAGATTTATTTCAGATAGCTTTAGCAAAAGAACACCAGCTTTAGTCCCATTGAATCTTTATTCCTCTGACCAAAGCGCCGGTCCAGTGTGAAACCAGAGACAATACAATAGTCTGATCAGTTTAAGCCTGGGCCACGTGCCCTCTACAGTCCACTTCCATCCCCCGCTTAGGAGACAGAAACTCTACTGAGCTAAAAGAAGGAAAGATAGTATAAAGATGGTGGTACAAAAAGAAAGAAATAAAAAAAGGAATTAAGATAATTGGAGAATGTCTTGTGAAATATTTTTAATTAAAAGTAATGGGATCTGGGCCGAGCTGTGGCGCACTCGGGAGAGTGTGGCACTGGGAGCGCAGCGATGCTCCCGCTGTGGGTTCGGATCCTATATAGGAATGGCTGGTGCGCTCACTGGCAGAGCGCGGTGTGGGCGACACCACACCAAGGGTTGCGATCCCCTTACCGGTCACAAAAAAGACAAAAAAAAAAAAAAAAAGAGTAATGGGATCTGTTGTATTTTTACTTTTATAAAAAAATATTCTTAAAATATCACCCAAAATAGTGATGTTTTTGTATCATTCTATATCATTGGCAATATGGTTGACCCAGAACTGGCACTATGACTGGTTACTTAGTGTACAGGGACACTTTTACACTGTCAGTGAGATTCAGTCTCTGAAAGTTCAGGAACTCTTTTTTCCAGCCCTGTTACAAACATTCACAGTCTTTTCTATTTGCACTGTGGCATAGACCTTTTTACATCTGATTACCATTTTGCTTTTTCCATTTTCTCCTTTCCTTCATATTCCCTTGAAATACATCCTGGAAGTAAATAAAATTATACGTTATTCATTCTCAATTGTTTTTCTGGTACAAGCATCTCAGGACTGTACAAATTATAAATTCTAGATAAATGGGTGTTTTTAGGTCAGGACAAAGGTATTCACACTGAAGAAAGCAAACAAATAAAAAAAAATTTTTTCTTTTCAAATATTTGTCTCCTTTCAAAGAATTTTCCTTCTGTACTCCAACCTCTCTCTCTCTCTATTTCTGTCCTTATAAGTTATCATGATATTTCTATATTTTCCCAACCAGAATCACATACTTAGTCTATTTACCAGCTGTTTGATGTTTTCTCAGTAAACAGTGAATCCTGGACACAGAATATCAAACCTGATTCAAGTCTGACATTTATTTTATTGGTCCCAAGATGATATCTCTTTACAGATCTTCTCTATATGCCCAAATAGGCCAACCAGTCTTGTTTTTTCCCCCAAATTTTTGCTGACATACATCATGCGTTATCAAACAGAGGAATCCTTCTATTATTATGTTTGTGTTTGTTTCAACATTAAAAAAATTGTCTTTTCTGAGGTTGGAAAGAACAGGACAGAAGCTAATCATCCCCCATAATCCAGATCTTCACTGAGATGTCTCAATGTTGATAATGTGGATTCAAAACAAGGAGATACCTGCATATTGGTATGGCTCCATCTAAAAAGACAGTATAGCTTAATGGGAAATGGCTAAAAGCCAAGGCTCTGAAGCCTTGATTTTTAAAACAACAATGAAAATATTACCTACGTCATAGAGTTACAATATGAATTAAATTAATTCATGTATATAAAAACATTTTGGATTTTTCCTCAGTACATCTTAGCCATATTATCACCAGTTTTTAATCACTGTGTCAGGATGATATGTGTAGTATTATATATTTTAAAATATTTAATTCTGGGATTTGTCCCCATTTAGCAAGAGCTGTGAATTTGATTTTGTCCCATAGAAGGCAGTCAACAAACAAATACTTAGCCTCCAAATTCCAACATGGCAGGTCCAGATGCAATACAGAAAGACTTTGTTTCCTTACAATAACTTAAACACATTCTAGATAAATTGGCCGATGTAGCACAGGAAACATCCAGCATGGCACCTCATGGTCCAAGCATGACTGCATAAAGTATCTAGGCAAAGTGATTTGACAGCATTCCATCTACCCCAAATTCCTCAAAAAAGAATGAATTTTAAACAAATGACAGAGATGTCAAGAGACTTTGTAGTTTTAAGACTAAAAAAGGAGAACACCAGAAAAGAAAATGTAACATGGAACTTGACCTGGAAAGAGGATAAGGGGATGGTTACATCTTAATCAAGGTCAACATCTTAGTCAAGGTTACACCTTAATCAAGGGAAACTATTCCAGAATGAAAAGAATGACTCCTCTCAGAAAATGCTTCAGGACACAGGGCAATCATGCCTAAAAATGAAATGGGATGAGTCACATTTCCACACAATGCAGGTTAATCAATTAACTGTGAAGAATGATTTATTTGTAATTACTCCAGACAGGAAATAACTCATATCCCCATCAACTGGTGAAAGAATAAGCAGATTGTAGTATATCTGTACAATTAAATATTACTCAGCAATAAAAAGGAATGAACCACTGTACACATATGTAAATATATCTCTCCAGGAGGCAGAAAAGCCCTGGTATCTCCATATTTTACAACATAAAGATGTCTCCAAGGTCCCAAGATTAATTTTTCTTTGAAATGTAAGCATACTCATACATCTCCAGAGTTAGGTAAATCCCTCTGGTGCTCTCACATTATGGATAGAGCTGAAAATTATTTTCCCAAGGTTTGTTTTTAATCCAGGATTTCATGTTTTCAACAAAATTGATTCATAAAATCCCAATTCTGCATAAATGCAAATATATATTCTCTATGGCCCCACAAAACTACAGACCATCAACCCTCTTGAACACAGACTCAAAAATCTTTAAGGGAATATATAAAAATTAAATCTAGCAATATATATATATAAAAAATACACCACAACCAAGAGTTATTTATCTGTAGAATGCAAGGTTGGTTGAATATATGAAAATTAATCAATGCAATCCACCATATTACTAGTGTAAAGAAAAGAACTACATGATCATATCAATTATTACAGAAAAAGCATTTGACAAAATTCAACATCTTTTCATGATTAAAACTCTCAGCAAAATAAGAATAGTAGGTAACTTCCTCGACTTCATAAAGAGTGTCTCTAAAAAAACGTATAGCTGATATGATATTTAATAGTGAAAGACAATGCTTTCCTCCTAAGACTGAGAATAAGGCAAGTATGTCCACTCTCACTACTACTATTGAACATCATATTGGAAGTCTTAGAAAAATAAGGCAATTAAAAAAAAAATAAAAAGCATGCAAATTGGAAAAGAAGAGATAAAACCATCCCTATTCCACAGACAACATGATTTTAGAGATAGACAATACAAAGAAATCTACAAAAAAAAAAAATCACCTAGAAATAATAAGCAAATTTTGTACGTTTAACTCTCAAAAATCCATATGCTAGCAATGAACAATGAGAAAACAAAATTTAAAACAAAACAATACTGTTTATAATAGCTCCCCCAATAAATATGTAGGTGCAAATCTAATAAAATGTATAGTTTCTATCTGCTGAAAACTATAAAATGCTGAAAAAAGAAATCAAAGTAAACCTCAGTAAATCAAGAGACATATCCTGTTCATAACGAGTCAACAAATAGAGATGTCAATTCTCCACAAATTTATCTATACACTTAATGCAATCCCTATCAAAATCCTAGCGTGATTTACGTAGACATTGACAAGCTGATGCTAAAATTTGCATGGAAAGGCAAAGGACCTAGAACAGACAAAATAATTTTGAGAATGAAAAATTAATTTGGGGTAATCATACACTATCTGATTTTAAAACTTAACAAGAAGTTACAATTATCAAAAGTATGTGGAAGTGCCAAAAAAGTAGACACAAAGATCAATGGCACAGATTACAGAGTCCAGAAGTAAGAGCATATGAACATGCCAACTTATTTTAGACAAGGTAAAGGGAAATTCAATGGAAAAAAGAATAGTCATTTTAACAAAAATTTATAGAACAATTGGACATCTATTTGCCAAAAAAAAACAAAAACAAAAAAATACTTTGAACTGAACTCAATACCCTGTACTACACAATTTAATTAAAAATAAATCCCAGATCTAAATGTAAAATGTTAAAGTCTAAAACTTTTAAAATAAAATACACAAGAAAATATTCATCACCTAAGTTTAGCAAAATATTCTTAAACATAGCACTAAAATAATGATCCACAAAATTTAAAAAAAAAATCAATTAGGCATTATCAAAATATAAGCTTTAGCTTTGCAAAAGACATTTCTCAGAGAATGAAAATACAAGACAGTAATTAGTAGAAAACATTCACATGTTGCACATCTGACAAAGGACTTGTATCTAGGACATATAAAGAACTCTTAAAACTTAACTGGAAAAAAATAAAAAATACAATCTGTCCAAAAATGGGGAAAAGATTCAAACAGACACTTCACTAGGAAGAAAATATGGAAGTCAAATAAACATATAAAAATATACTTGACATCAATTAGTTATTAAGAAAGTGCAGATTAAAACAAATATGACATACAACTACTAGAATATCTGAATAAAACTTAAGTGCTGGTCAGAATACAGAACAACTGGAATTACAATACATTGCTAGAGTGCTACATGGTACAGCAAATCTGGGAAACAATTTGGCAGCTTCTCATAAAGTTAAACATTGCTTGTTATATGATTGAGTAATCCCACTTCTGAGTATAGTCGTCCCTCAATATCCATGAAGGATTGGTTCCAGGACCTCCAGCGGATACCAAATTCCGCAGATACTCAAATCCCTGATACAAAATGAGTGGTATTTGCATGTAACCTATATACATTCTTCTGTTTACATTAAATCACCTCTAGATTATTGTAATGTCTAATGCTATGTAAATAATACAATGTAAAATGTTATGTAAATAGTTGTTATATTGTTTAGATAGAAATGACAAAATAGCCACCATGTTCAGTATATACACAATTTTCATTTTCAGAAATTTTTAGTCCACAGTTGGTTGGATCGTGGATGTGAAATCCATATGTACAGAGGGCCGACTATATTTAACTTATATAAATAAAAAAAATTATGCTCACATAAAAATCTGCACACGTGAATTTTCGTAGCAACTCTATGCACAATTGCTTAAAACAATAAATACCCAAATGTCTTTCATTGGATGAATGGTAAACAAACTGTGATACATACATATGATGAAATACTACTAAGCAATAAAAGGAACAATCAATACACACAACAAACTATCGATACACACTTGAATCTCAGATGCATTAATCTGAGTACTAGAAGCCAGTCTCAAAAAGTTGCATACTATACAATTTCACTTATATAACATTCTCAAAAACACAAAACTATAGTTATTGGACACAGATTATTAGTTCTGCAAGATAAGGATGGGGATAGAGTGTTAGTATAGAAAGATACCTCCAGGCAGTTTTTCTGGGGTGAGGTAACTGTTCTTCATCCCTATTGTGGTGTTACTTACATTAATTTATTTATGTGCTAAATGCATAAAAATGTACAATGAAAAAAAAATACTCAAAAAAGTTTATTTAAAATCTTACTTCTTTTAAGACAGTACTCAAGGCATTACTGACTGATTCTTTTAATGTCCATGTTATGCTTTTCCTCATTTTTTGTCTTTTTAAATATACTTCTAGTTTATAAACCTATTAATAACACTACTAAATATTCATTATGTGGCAAGCATTTTTTAAACTATTGGTGATATTAAAAAATGATCTCTTTGGGTTTGCTTTTCCCTTTTGAAAAATTGGAACCTATATTTATCATGTAAGTCTCTAACAGCAAATCTAAACTCTTAGCTTTTTTTCCAACTTTGACCTTTTTTTCCCCAAATCATTTACTCTGTTTATTGACATACTGGCAGCAAATGAATTTGTATGTACCTTCCTTCTATGGACTCCCTATTCTCATTCACTTTTGTGACTCTGTAATTTCATCCAATTTAACTCAATAGTGATTGGCAACCACTATTTTCAGGAACTACCTGGGTTTAAAATGTTTCCACAGAGCCAGCCCCCTCTACCCAGAAGCAGGCAAGAGAGCAATTCCAAGAATACTCAGGAAATTTTGGAAAAAGACAATTATAAAACTTACAATAATTATAAAACTTAAGGTGCCAGGACTTAAAAAGCTACATGCATTAAGACATGTGGCTCTGACACAAAGATGGCCACATAGAACAATGAAAAAAAATAGTATAGAAACAGACTCACTTATGAAGGGGCACAATTTATGATAAAAATGGCATGGTTGTAACATGGGGTAATGGACTATATTTCCAGTAAATGATTCTGGGTGATTTGGACTATCATATGGAAAAATAAAAGGATTTTGACCTCTACCTTAATCATACCCCAAAATGAATTCTAGGTATATTACAAATGTAAATATGAAGAGTAAAAGTAAAGTGTATAGAAGGTAAAATAAGATAATATTTTTCTATATTTGACATAGGCAAAACTTTATGCAATAATACCCAATATGCACTAACATTGAAGAAAAAGATTATAAATTATACTACCCTAAATTTGGAAATGGTGCTCATCAAAGGCATCATTAAGGAGAAGACAAGGACATTCCACAGGATGGAAGAAAACAGTTATAATATGTGTAACCAAAAATTTACTATCATCCATAATATTAATAGCAAAATGCCACAAATTTATAAGAAAATGAGAACCCCATCGGAAGATGGGCAAAATATTTGAACAGGAGTCTCAGACGATAATATATTCAAATGGATAATAGTGAAATGAAATGGTGCTTAACCTTATTAGTTATCAATGAAATGCAAATTAAATCATATTGAGGATGTCTAAAAATAAAACAACTGACAATGCTAATGTTGACAAAGATACATTAGCCAGAAGTCTCAAATCCTCCTAGTAAGAGTATAAATTGGTAAAAGCCCTTTAGAAAATCATTTTCTAAGTTCACACTAAATTGAAGGTGTTCAGTCACTATAACCTAACAATCCTAGCATGATGACCCAGAAGATATGCATACGTCCATGCACAAAGTATTTGCAGTAATTTTAATAGTAGCATTGTTTGTAATAGCTAATTATTAAAAACTATTGAAATCCAATACCAGAAACAGTTACCATGCCCATGAATGGGTCGGATGGAGAAATAAATTGCTACATATTCAATCTCTAAAGTATTACACAGTGAGGAAAATGAATGAACTATTCCTACATAAAATAGCATGATGAGGAAAAAACATCCTGATGAAAAAAAAAAAAAAAAAATCCATACTGCATGATTTCCTACAGGTTCAAAAGCAGGGAGGTCTGGAAAGAAGGGAACAGGGTTAGTTACCGGAAGGCAACACAAGCACTGCTTCTAGGGCTTCTAGGGAGTTGTGATGATTCAGCTTTTTCCTTCTTTGTTTGTTTTTTTTAATCTGGGTGGTGATGGTGACAACTTTTTGAGTTGTATATGCGTACTTAAGGTTAGTGCACTCAGAATTGTGGGAAGATGTTGTACTAGAGAAACCTAGGATGTGTTTCTGTCACATAAGAAGACCAGAAGAGGCCCACCGCTACCAGCGCTGCACTTGACAGTGACATTGTCTGGACCTGGGACTGTTGCCTGCTTTCCCATTGCAAGTTTTACCCCATTCCACACTGCAGTCGCCTGTGGCCTGGCTCCAGCCACTGCTTTTGCTGGAAGTCATCCAAACCAGTGTTACAGTTTTGACCAGGCCAGATGCACAGGATCCCTTCCCACACTGCTGCCTCTGTCAGCCTGACTGTTCACAGGTCCCCTGCCTCAGCCGTCTGAAGCGGCCTTTGCAAATGGCTGTCTCTACCACTGAACCAGCCGGACCAACTGCATGGGACCCCGACCCAAGCAGTCTCAACGGCCAGTTCACCTTCTTGCAGGTCTAGTGGCTTTATAAGAAGAGAAAGAGAGACCTGAGCTGGCGTGCCCTTGCCCTTTCACCATGCAATGCCTACACCATGTTATGACACAGCAAAAAAACCCTCACCAGATGAAGTTCTTCTACCTCAGACTTTACAGCCTCCAGAACTGTAAAAAAAATAAATAAATTTCTTTTCTTTATAAACTACACAATCTGTGATATTTTGTTAAAGCAACAGAAAACTGACTGAGAGACCTCCTTTTGCTTAAAACAATGTTAATGAGTATTTCACAGTAGTGAAAGAATTAATGTTAACTTATTTAGGTGGATCAATAGTATTGTGTGTTTTTAAAAATATTTTATCATTAAGATATACTACTGATTATTTGGGGGGGGGGGGCGGGCGGCTGGCGGGTACAGGGATCTAAACCCTTGACCTTGGTATTACCAACACTGCATTCTAACCAAAATGTTTACTGACGAAATAAAATAGTCCTTGAGGTTTGTTTCAAAATTACTTGTCAAAAGGGGAGTAGTTAGGAGGAGTATAGGTAAAACAAGAGTAAGTGTGAATTGATACTCATTTAACCTGAGAGATGAGTATGTAAGACTTCCTAATACTATTTGCTCTACTTTTATATATAGTTGGTATTAAATACAACAAAAAATGTTAAAAAAAAGAAATAAAGAAAAATGTTAAAACTTTTTATTGCAAGAAACCTTCTCTCATACCATATTAGAGTTACATTCAGCTTGCCAAAACAGACCCACTTTCAATTCACTTCAACAAATACTTAATGTGCAGTGTTGAACAGCCACTAAAGAGCACCTGCAATGAGGAAGGATACAATAATATCCTTGATCTCAGAAAAGCATTTCATCCTGAGATGATCAACAGTTTAGACACTCACTATTTGACACAAAGTGCATCTTTATTGCTGCCATCCCTAAATCAAGCCTGTACCAAGGCCAGTCTACTCCTAGAACTTTTTCATACCAAAGCTAATCCAGAGGGAGAAGAGGATTTTCTCACCCACAAAGTGTCAGAGGACACTGAACTGTGAGTGTAGATAGGTCTCTGAACATTTTGTTGTCCCAGGGAAGTGCCTGGTCCCTCACAGTTTGGCCTAACCTCCATAGGGCATGTCCCTTCAGCATCCTGTTAAGCCATAGGCACATGGCTACAAGAACTCCTTGAAAATTTGAGAATAAGGTGACACTTAATAGGATGGAAACATGAAAGAATTTTTGACCTGTTGGTGCTTTATTTGAGTTCTAGGGATAAATTAAAAAATTAGAGTAACTTGGGTCTCTTTACATGAACTATGGAACCCCCTACAAAATACTTTGCCATTAAGCGTTAGGTAAATGGCTTCTAAAAGACAAATCTTGAACCTCTTCTTTTCAGCCTTAGCATGCATGCAATACACTCCATCCTCAAGACTCTTCCACTTAGCTGCAGTCCTTGGCGTTAATTGGTTGATGTTTTGTCTGACATTTTAAACATAAAGTTATTGAATTCATACTGAAGTAAATAAAATAAGCACAAAGCCACTTCTCTTGTTTTTATGTTTATCTTCATGTTTCAAGCTAAAAGACACAGATTTCTGTCTGCAGAAATTTTGTAGGCATAATTCCTTCTAAAATGGAAATCTGTGGCTTCCTAATTCATTCAGTAAATATTTTTTAGGCAATTTCTTTGTGTCGCTTTATGTCTCTGTAAACAAAACAGATGAGCCTCTGCCCTCATGGAGCTTATATCATCATCCAGAGAAACAGATAATATTCTAGTTAATAATTAAGATAATTGCAAATTTACATAAGTAGAGGAGAAGTAGAGTGATGTGATAAAGAAAAAATTGTATGTTTGTGTGTGTGTGTATCTGTGTGTGTGTATGGGAAAGGGAGGGTGCCAATCTTAAAAAAGGTTTCTTGTTTTTGTTTTGTTTTGTTCTGTTCTGTTTACAGTGTGAGAAGAAGTCAGGCAGAAAAAGCACTAGAAAAGAGATCCCTAGATAGAAGAAACAGCATGTTCCAAAGTCCTGAGAGAGTAAAGAGTTGAAGTTGTTCAAGGATCAGAAAGGAGACCTGTATGGAAGGAGCATAGTGAGAATGGGGGGCAGACACGATAGGCCAGATCACGAAGGCATCTCAGGCTACAGCTGTGAACTTGGATTTTATCTTTAATGCAGTGGGAGGCTTTTTAAAGGTTTTAAGCAATATTGTGAGGTCATATAATTAAAGTTATATGACATCATTTTGGCAGCTTTGTGCAGAAGGCATTTTAAAGGGGCCACAGTCAAAGCAGCAATACCAGGTATCAAGTTATTAGAGGGGAAATAGGAGAAGGATGCGGATTAGGTGGGCATCAGAGATGATGGAGAAAGTGGACATTCAATATATATTGTAGATATGGAAAAGACTGCTAATTAAGTGGTTGTGAGAAATTAAGAACTGGGAAGAATAAAAGAGAACTTTTTGGTTTCTGGTTATGTTGTATAGGGGTGTTGTTACTGAAATGATAAGGGCTCAGCAAGGTTTTGGGAAAGAGACATTAAGGTTCACTAAGTCTCTAAAGATTTGCAACTGAATATGTTAATGGGGCAGTTGTACTTATACCTACATTGTATTAAGGTGAATCCAGGTGTAAAGATAAAAAATAGTTCATCTTTAACATGTAAATCATTTTCAAAATTATAGAAATGGATGGCGTCACTTAGAGAAAGAGTAGAGCTAAAGGAGAAAAAAAAAAAGAATTCTAAATAGAGAATTAGTACAGGAAAAAAACTCAGAAAGAGACTAAGAAGGTGACACCAGCGAGGTGTGAGGAAACCTAGCAAAGTGACATCATGGAAGCCAAAAGAAACATGCTTCAGGTCCAGAGAGTCAATTGTGGTTTCACTTGTACTGGATCAGCAATGTCCCCATTGCCAAGTCCACACAGAATAAAATGGAATTTTGTTTCTATCACCATTTTTCTAAATCCTGCTCAATGGTTTTTATTAACCTAAAAGTGCACTCAAATCCATTGACTTCCCCCTCAGCACCACGCTGGTGGGATTCCCTTCAAGTTCAAGCTAGATTCATCACCTTCCTTTGCACGGCACAAGGTCATCTCCCATGGCTTTTCCTCCTATGTTTCCCTCTACTTGAAAATTCCATTTCCTCAACTTTTTAAAGTTGGTCATATCTCAATCGCCATTCAATAAATATGTGTTGACAATGAATAATTGACTTAACAAAAACTGCTTTTAAATATGATTGTTTTAAAGAGTAAACATGTCCAGAGAGCTTGTATCTCATTGCCATCTGCCTCTGCAAAAATCTGACACTATCAGTAAGGCACCAGCATTGTAGAGAATTCCCACAGCTGGGGACCTGTACAGATCAGCACTAAAATCTCAGTGATCCTCGTCCATATACCGTGCATCTCTTGTTAATTACCAACCCCATTTCTACCACCCATATGAGTCTAACATTCATTACTCTTCTCAGCTCTGAACCTCACATATGTCCCTCCTTCTTGTGCCCAGATTATTAGCATCACATATAACATCAGTGTCACATCAAAATCTTGTTTCTACCCACTCTTTAAGATCATGTCATTCCATTCTTTCTAAATTGCATCTTGTTTTCTGTTTTTTGCTCTGGGTAGAGGTATTGGGCTGGGTGATTTCTAAGGTCCCTTCCACCTCTGACACTCTGTGTAATTAGATCACTGCACTGTGATCCATCCATAAATACAGTGGGATTTCAGAGAAAGTTAGAGTAATTGAAGAAAGTTTCCTAGAGGAAATGTGGAGACTAAGTCTTGAATAATGGGAAGTATTTAAACTGGCAAAAAGATTGTCCCAGGTTGGAGAAACCGCATGACTCAAAGCAGGGAGGTGGGAAGAAAAGATTTGTGCAGTGACTGATGAGAGATAAACTTGACTGGTATAGTACATGTGGATTGCTGGGTAGTGAAAAAGAAGCCTGAATCAAAAGCAAATAATAATAAATAGGAAATAAACAAGCACCTGAAGGTGACTGAAATGAAATCTGAGTTTAGTAAGAGCAACAATATTTTGCCCTAGACTTTTAAAAAGTGTTTGGAAGCCAAAGGAAAGTCCAAATTGAGGAATTAAAGATGAATTCGTAACTCTACTGTAAACTCATTTTATGGCAGTGAAGAATCACTTTAGTGGGTTTCAATATACCTAACTATTTAGCACAGAGAAAATGATCTATATGAATTGTTTTTATGGCTTGACCCATACCTAGAGGGTGATCTTTAGTTGGGCAGTGTTATGCCAGCAAAAGTAGAAAAGTGGTGCTACACCCAGTCATCAGGACTGTTATGCTAAAGACAGCTGGAAACAAGCAGGCTTAGGTCACACTTTAGATCTTTATTCAGAACTGTTAATGCAAGGAAGAAAGAAAGGGAAGGGCAGGGAGAGGAAAAGAAGGGAAAGGAAAAGGAAAAGTCTTTCCTAGCCATGCCATGCCTGTAAATCTTAGCCGTTCGTATCACAAATATTAGACACTCTTCTCAAAAACTGCAGAATAGACAGGAAGTGCTATTGATAGCAAAGGACTAATTACTTTTCCTCAATTTGAAACTTATGGTTAACTATAGAGAAATAAGATAATTTTTAACCTAGATGCTTAGTCTTCTAAAATGTCATGTAAATGGAATCATATAATATATGAAATCTTTGGGGTATATCTTTTTTCTCTCAGCATAATATTATTGAGATACACCCATCATCCATATTGTTAGATACTTCAGCGTTTATTCCCTGTTCCCTTTAATGGATGAGTGTTTTGAGTGTTTTTGTTTTTGTTTTGTTTTGTTTTGTTTTGATTTTGGTGGGTGATGGTCAGTCAGGTGCAGTCACCTGAGGAGTGCAGAAAAAAAAATATTCCTTAAACTCATAGATCCTAGAAAGACAGAGTCACTGCATGCCAAGTGGGGGCCCTATGGTGGGGAGTACAAAAGAAGCAAGGTCAACCAAGCAGTTAGGAAGCAGAGAGAGACAAAGGATTCATGGGCAAATGCTTTTATTCAAGGTCGAGGTGGAGAATACAAGTGAAAGGTGGAAAGGGATTTTCTTGGTGCATTTGAATATTACTAGATCTCAGTCAGGGGAAGTTAAGAAGGCGGGCATGTGACAGGGGCTGTCCTTATTACAGTGGTACACCTGGTCACCTGGGAGGGTGCTCACAGCCTGTTTGTGGGGATGTTGAGGGAGCAAGTAAATATGAAGTTTTAAAATTTGCAATTATAATGAGTATCATGAGTATTCCATCATAAGATACCCCATAACTTGTTCATCAGATCAACTGTAGATGACTATTTGGGTTATTACCAGTTACGGATTACGATGAATAAAGCTTCTATGAACATTCTAATGAAAGTCTTTGTATAGATATATAAGGCTACCTCAAAAAGTTCACAGAGAGATTCATATTATCTTGTAATTCTGATTTTCCATGAACTTTTAGAAATACGCTTATATGTTTTCAGTTTCCTTGGGTAAATTAATGGAATTTCTAGGTTTTACAATAGGTGTATTTTAATTTTAGATTAAAAAACTGTAAAACAGTTTACAGTTAAATTGTTATATAATTTAACAATCTATCAACAACGTATGAAAATTCTGGTTGTCACACATCCTCATCAACACAATGCATTGTTGGTTTTTAATTATTCTAGTGAGTGCATAGAGATCTCAAAGTATTTTAACTTGCATATCCTTGATGATTAACGATGTTGAGTGTTTTTATGTGCTTAATGGCTACTCATATTTTTGAAGTATCTGTTCAAAACTTTTTGCCATTTTAAAAAAATTGTATTTTCTAATTATTGAATTATTGAGTTTTAAAAATAAAATCAGTATATAATCTCCTTGTCAAATATATATGTTGCAATTTTTTTTTTCCTGGTCTATGGCTGAACTTTTTATTTTCTTAGTGTTGTCTTTCAAAGGGTGAAGGTTGGGCCGGCCTGGTGGCGCACTGCTACAGTGCGCCGCTTGGGAGCGTGGTGGTGCTCCCGCCTAGGGTTCGGATCCCACATACAGACCAGCCGCTCACTGGCTGAGCGAGGTGTGGGTGCAACACCGAGGGTTGCAATCCCATTGCCGGTCCCAGTCCGGTACGGGCGCGACACTGAGGGTTGCAATCCGTTGCCGGTCACGAAAAAAGACAAAAAAGGAAAACAAAAACAAAAACAAAAAAAACAAAGGGTGAAGGTTTTAATTGTGATAAATCACAATTTTTTATGGTTTATGTTCTTTGCATCCTTCCTAGGTAATTATTGCCTATGCTAATTGGTAATGATTGTTTCCTAAGTTTTTTCCTAAAAATTTCATAGTTTTAGTGTTGAAATTTAGGTAAATGATTCACTTTAAGTTTTTTTGTATAGAGTGAATCAAGAGTTGAAGATTTTAGTGTTCTTTTCTTTTATATGCATAGCCAGCTGTTCAGCACCAGTTTTTAAAATCTTGCATTTTCATTAACACACTTGTAAAAAAAAATTACTAAATGTAAGTGTAAGATCAATTCAGGACATTATTCTCTTCCATTGATCTGTATGTCAATATCACATTGTATTTGCCAGAATCATATTGCCATACTTAGCAGACTTATAGTGTACCTTTAATCAGTTAAAATAAGCTTCTTAATTTGTTCCTCTTTCTCAAACTTGTTTTGGCTATTCTAAATTTTTTCCATTTCATGAAATGTTGAAAAGGCCTTGGCAATTTCCATGGAAAATGTATGCTAGAATTTTGGCTTAAATTACATCATGTTTATAGATCATTTGGGGAAGAATTGACACTCCAACAATATTGAGTCTTCTAGTATGTAAATAGTGCATGTCTCTCCATTTATTTATGCCTCTCAGGAAAGTTTTGTGATTTTTCAATGCAAATATCTTACACATATTTAAAGAGATTATTGCTGACTATTTTGCATTTTAGATACTATTGTAAATTGTATTGCTGATTTAAGGTGTATTTCCAATTCCTTATTGTTAGTATATAGAAATATAATTAACTTTTGTGTGCCACAGGTGTACTAAAGTAAGTTATTAATTCTGATTTTTGAGTATACCTCAGAATTGTCTATGTATGTAGTCATATATTCTGCAAATATAAACAATTTTCCTCCTCTTTCTCCAACCTGTATGCCTGTGTATCTTTTCCCTGCTTTATCCCACTGTATTGAAGGGAGGACTTCAGTACAATGTTAAATAGAAGTGGTAAAAGTGGTCAACTTTGCCACATTCCCAATTTTAGGAAAAGCTTTCAGTATTTCAGCATTAAGTTTGCTCTTGATTTGTCATAGATTCTCTTTATCAGTTTGATTCCATTCCTATTTTGCTAAGAGTGTTTATTATGAATAGATGTTGAATTTAGTCAAATGCTACATCTATATCTATTTATTCATATCTCCTTTTTCTTTTTCCTTTCTTTTTTTTTCTGTTAATGTGGTAAAACATATTGCTTTGGTTTTTTTTTTTTTTGGGGGGGGGGGACCGGTAAGGGGATCGCAACCCTTGGCTTGGTGTCGCCCGCACTGTGCTCAGCCAGTGAGCGCACCGGTCATCCCTTTATAGGATCCGAACCCGCGGCCTTGGCACTCCCAGCACTGCACTCTCCCTAGTGAGCCACGGGGCCGGCCCTTGCTTTGATTTTTTTAAACTAGCCTAGGATTCCTGGAGCACACCCCACTTGTTCATGGCACATTATTCTTTTTATGTATTTGTGGGTCTGTGGTTTGCTTTACTTCCAAAATCTTTGTCAGGTTTTAGTATCATAAAATTAGATGGAAAGTATTCCCTATCTTATTTTTTTAGTGTTTGCAGATAATTTGAGTTATTCTTTCCTTCAATGTTTGATTGCGGTTTTAATTTGCATTTCTGTGATAACTAATGCTGTTTAGTACATTTCTATATCTTTGTGGTTGGTTGAAGTCTTTTGGATTTTTTTTTTTCTTTATATGATGATTTCTAGGAGTTTTTTAATAAGATCTGGATTTGAGTTCTTGGTCACATATGTACTGCAAATATTTTGAAGTCTGTGACTTGCTAATTTTTTCTTTTTTAAATAATTCATCTTGATAAAGTCCAATTTATTAAATTTTTATAGTTATAGTTAGCATTCATTTGTCTGTTTTTAATGTCTTTGTTCACCCCAGAATGACAAACTATGTTCTATCTTTTCATTTAGAACATTTATGGCTCTAGGTTACACATTTATGTCTATCATCCATCTCAATTGTTTTTTCGTAATGAGTAAGGAAAGGATTGGAGTTTACTTTTTATCTAATTTTACCTGCATCATTTAGTAAAAAGACAACTTTACCTTGCTGTGTTGACTTGATGTCTCAGTCAAAAATCAGTGCCTATTTACGCAGTCTGTTTTCTTTGTCATTAAAACTTTTGATCTTTACTCAAACACCATACACTGTTTTGATTACTTTAGCAAGTTTTGAAATCAGGTAGTATAAGTTCCCAACTTTTTTTGAAATCTTTTTCAAGATTATTTTGCTTATTATAGGTCTTAAATAATCACATATATTTTAGAAACAGCTTGATATTTACTGAAAAAAAAAAGAAACTTGCTGAGATTTTGATACCAATTAATCCCATTGTATTGAATCTGTAGATTAATTTTGGGGAAATGATTTTAGTGAATGACATAAGTAATGCATTTTGACTCCACTTTTAAAATTTTCTTGCTAGTGCATACTGGCACAATGCATTTTTTATATTAATGTTGGATCCTGTAAAATTGCAAATTTTTAAAAAATTAGTTCTGCTATGGGTTGAATGTGTACCCAAAAGTTCATATGTTGGAAACTTGATCTCCATTGTACCAGCATTGAGAGGGTAGAAAATCCATCTATGATATTTGAAAGATGGGCATTTAAGAGATGATTGGATCATGAGGACTGTGCCCTCATGAATGGATTAATCCATTCATGGAGTAATGGGTTAATGATTTAATGGGTTATCAGAGAGTAGACTGGTGGCTTTTATGAGGAGAGCAAGTGAGCCCATTAATGCCCTGTCACCCCCCACATCCCACTGGCATGTGATACATGCATTGCCACAGGACTCTGTAGAGAATTCCCAACAAGAAGAAGTCCCTCCAGTTTCAGGTATTCTGTTATAAGCAACACAAAATGAACTAAACAGTTCTCATAGCAATTTGTAAATTGCATAGGGTTTTCTACACACATAGTCATGCTATCTACAAATAATAACAGTTTTACTTCTTCCTTTATAATATTTCTGACTACTTGTGATAGCGAAGATAAGTAGAATAATACTGAATAAAAGCAATGAAAGCATACCTTCATTGTTTCTGATTTTGGGGGAAATTGTTGAATATTTATCACCAACTGTGATATGAGCTCTAAATCTTTTTTGTAGAAGCTTTTCATAAAGAATGTTTCCTTCTGACCACCAGGCCACCACTAGAAGTGCCCTGGGCTCCCAAACAGGAGGGGGGTTGGGGGGAGTTGAGGTCCTCAGCGACACCCCCCTGATGTCTCCATCCAGCCCCATGATGACCATCAGACCGCCACTGGAAGTGGGGGCAGAAGGCCTCAGACACGCCCCACCCAAGTCTGCATCCAGCCCAGTGATGACCATCAAGCCACCACCAGAAGCACCCTGGGCTCCTTAGCATGGGTAGTGGAGGGGCTGAGGGCCTCAGCCATGCCCCCCTGAAGTCAACATCCAGCCCACCCATGACAAAGCTGATGCCAGAAGCCTCCTGGGCTCCCCTGCCAGAATGAGGGGATGCCATGGGCCTTGACCATGCCCCTTCTCCCTCTTCCTCCTCCTCTCACCCTATCCTCCTCTCTTTCTCCTATCCCTCTCTCCCCAAGTGTTCCACAACATCTTAGAATGTAAAAAAAAATAATAATAATAAATAAATATATTTTTAAAAAGAAAGAAGAAAAAAAAAAGAATGTTTCCTTCTGTTTGTAGTTGCTGAGAATTTTCACCATAAATGGGTGTTGAATTTTGTTAAACACATTTTTCTGTATCAATTAAAATGATCATCTGTCTTTTCTCCTTTGTTGGTAAGTATGAAGAAATGCATTGACTAATTTTTGAATGATTAAATCAAATTTGCATTCCTGGAGTAAACCCCACTCTGTCACAATTTATTGCCTTGCTACATATGCTATTTTTAACACTTTTTATTTATAAAAAGCCTTGTGTCTAATTGTCTAATGACAGCTTCCATTGCCTGATGTAGATTAGAGGGATTGTAATATGACCTCAGCTTTGTCATTGCCATTAGACTTATGATCCTTACTATTCTTACATTTATTGCATATTAAATTACACCTGATTCCAATTGCATTTTGACACAGGTATTATCCTTTCCATGCTCACAAATTAAGAATTTTATTTATAAAAGCTACTGGTCTGCATTTTCTTTTTCTTGCAAAGTTTTTGCCTGATTTTGGTATCAGAGTAATAGTAGTGTCATAAAAATAACTAAGGAAGTATTCCCTCCTACTCTGTTTTATGAATAGAATGTGTAGAATTTTTTTTTTCCTTCCTTAGCTGTTCGGTAGAATTCACTAATGAAGACATTTAGACTTGTAGTTTCTTTATGAAAAGGTTTTTAAGTGTGCATTAATTCTCTTAAATTGATATAGAACTTTTCAGCTTTTCTATTTCGTCTTGAGTCATTTTTGGTGATGTGTATCTTTCAAAGAATTAGTTCATTTAATCAAGGTTGTTAAATTTATTACCACAATTTTTTATAATATTTCTGTATTATCCTTGATAATTATAATGAAGACTCCTCTTTTATTTTTGTTATTGGTAATTTGTGTCTTTTGTCCTTGAGTAGTCAAGCTAAGGATGAGTCAATTTTACTGATTTTTGAAAGAATCTGCATTTGACTTCCATCAGCTCTCCTGACACTCTCTCAGTATTTGGAGGCTACTGCCTTATAGGTAGTGAAGTACTGAAGTGTTTCAGAAGAATTCTCTTAGTTCTCCTACTCTCATCCCACACTTGGCATATGATCCCATGAATTTGGTGAAAGCCAGTAGAAAAGTTTGGGAGATAGCTGCAGACTTCTGTGGCTCCGAATTTTAAACCATTACACCAGCCAACGTGAAGCCGTCTAAAGTACATCCTAATTTTGATGATTTCTCTGTATGTTCATACATGGTAGATTCTTCCTCTGTGAGCCTCTTCTCTCTGAGTAAATGTTTGTCACGTTCTGCATTTTAGGTTTTTTTGAATCCTTAGCTCTTTGATTTTTTTTAAATATATAATTTTATCTTAGTTCTTAGAGCATTATTCTAATAGAGTCTGTGTGATTAGAGGTTGGAAGGAAGATCACTGGCAAATCATATAAACAAATGAGCCAGGATACATTCCCCAAATTTCTCAGCCCTGTGTCTAATTGTCCAATGACAGCTTCCATTGCCTGCTGTAGATTAGAGAGATTGTAACATGATCTCAGCTTTGTCATTGCCATTAGACTTATGATCCTTACTATCCTTACATTTATTGCACATTAAATTACACCTGATTCCAATTGCATTTCGACACAGGTATTAGCCTTTCCGTGCTCACAAATTAAGAATTCCTCAACTTTTCTTTGTCTTCTGAGTTTGTTTACATCCTAGCAATTTCTAAGCAGATTATAGTTCATTTTGGCTCTTATGTTTAAAGGTATTATTTTTTTTTAGTTTGGATTTTGTTGCAGCAATTATTTCTATTGTTATTCTTCATTTATTATTTTGTTAAGATATGATCTTCCTTATAAAATGAGATACACTATCCATTGCACTCTGTATCGAATGTATTTACATTGTATACCTAAGCAAGAATTCTCCAAATTTACTCCCTTAACCAAAATTATATGCCTAACTTTGACTGTCTAAATTACCATCAAAAAACAAATCCTTACTTCTGTTCTCTTTATTCCTTCTTCTCAACATGTTATTGAGGTTAGACATATTCACTCTGTCCTGCCGGCTTGATCAACATGGACTCTAACAGGTGCTTTCTAAAATCACTTCATTATCCTTTACTTGAAGAGGAAGAGAATGGTTTTGTCCTCAGAATCACATCTACCTCGCCACAAGTGATCAGTTTCAAACAAAAGCCCCCGTAGAACCTTTATTTTACCATTTAGGAGGCCTTATAAAAAAATACTGTTTTTTACAAGACCTCTACACAATAATTGTAGATGTATTACTACCTTCTTTGGCAGTTCTTCCTAAACCAGCTACCATTTTGTCATATTTGGGCTGCTGCTACATATTTTATAGTACCAGATTCATTCTCTGCCTTATCTTCTATTTCAATCCACCCTGAGAGCCAATGCATATCTGCTTTTTTCATAGGAAAGCTTCTAGTTACTTTGACTACAATTTCCCAAAGCTACATTAAAAGTCTATTTTATTCTTTCAGATTATGTGTTTCTAGGACACATATTGACTGTATTCTCTATTATTTTTCTCCTCATTATAAACCTGTAAATGTTTTTTTCTTAATTTTCTTTTCTTCTTTAGACTTCAAGATCCACAATTTTAAAAAAAGGAGAGAAAAGAAAAAGAAAACAAAATGAAACTATACTTATGTTTACACAGATTTTATTTTTAAAGATGTAATGATTTTGTAAGAGGATCTCTGAACTCATCCCAAGTAGAAGCTGTCCTTAAAATCTCCAGGCAAAGTTCCTCATTTCTAAGTGGGATTGTCTATTCTCACTGATAGATATGGAGGCATACTTCAACTGCTAATCCTCTACTATATTTCACTGGGCTGATGCTTTAAAATCATTACTCAGTTATAAGAAACTAAAGAAACATTTCATTTTTCATGGCTGCTTTGTGTGTATGTGTGTGTGTTTGCCTTGGGAAGAAATGGATTGCTTTAGGAAGAAGTAAGTGTCAAGATAAGCTTAGTCATGGTGTAGTAACTAACAATCTCCCTTCCCAGTGGACTAACCAACTCTTACATTTTTTGTTCATGATAAATGTCCAACATGGGTCAGCAGAACGGCTTCATTTATTCTTGCTACTCAGGGAACTGAACTGACAAATTCATCAGTATGTTGCTTCAGTGGCCTTTGAGTCAAGGAGAAGGGGACCTGGTGAATGAGACTTAAACTCTCAAATGAACCACTTCTGGCCATATTTCATTGGCCAAATCAGCTCACATGGCAAAAAAAAAGAAAGAAAGAAAGAAAGGAAAAACTTCTGAAGGATGAGAAAAGTATATCCCTAGTATATACTTGCAAAGAGAAAAACCAAAACCAGAATACTTTTGAATAGTCTTAGTGATTACCATGGAAAACTGTAAAATTTATGGGACAGGCAGAAAGTTAAATGTGCATATTATATCTCAAACCTAGTCTTAGTTAATATCCTGATATGTTACTAAAATGTAAAATTCTAATTTAAGATTGATCTGAAAAACAGAGAATCACAAGTTTAAAATTTTCTATTACTCGAATTCTCCTTGACTAGCCATCTTTATACCCTTTTATACTTATCTGCTTACTATAAATTACAAACACATTTGTGATAATACTGAAAATATTTATCATAGTTCTTTGCACACTTTGTCTGAAGTATCTTTTTGCTCTATTTATTCAAACCTTAAAATTATTCAAGCCGTATTTTTATACCTACAATTTTTATGAAAGCCTATTATGGCTAAGCTCAGGGAACTTAATGTACTCAAATAAATTAGTTGTATTAACTTTTCTACTAATCTAATCCTCCAATCCTCCATTTACTTAATTTAGCCTGACCTTCCAGGGAAAGAATTTTTGGAATTCATGTCTGTAAGTTTATCAAAGACATGGGATGATTCTAATGGGAAAGAAACTTAGCACTCTAAGCAGCATTATAAAAGTATATCAAAGGTTATTTAAAAGCATACAGAATAGTATATTCTCTCTAAAGGAAGGAGCACAGTTATGACCAAGATAGACACACTCCATTACCAAAGGTAACTGGTAATAAAGGAATATTTTCTTAGTTAGTGATCTAAATACTCTTTACAACAAAATTAAGCCCAAGGCAAAATTAACAAAGGTTGTTTATCCATGGATTTGTAAAAGGGACCTCATCTGTCATCACTTTCACTTTAGCTTGTGTTCAAAGAAGTTGAAAATGAGAGTAAGTTGTGTAGTAAAAAATTAACATACTTAGGAATCTTTGAGGAATGTCCTATTAAGTTGGGATTTTTAAAATGGAGAAAACTTTCTAATTGGTCTTCAGGCACATTTGACAGTCAAGGGGTCAATCAAGAAGTCTGCGGACATTTCAAAAGAAGTATTATTCAGTGTTAGAAGCAGAGAGTTTTCTGTAGCCAGTAATTTTCAGGCACAAGTGGGGTTCAGCGGGGTGTTTTTTGAGATCAACTATCATCATGGTCCTCATGAGGAGAGTGGCTGCCATGGCAGGCTGCTTCTCATTACCATCAGCATGAACACTATATAAAAGAGGTGCTCACGAACCATCTAATAGGGTCTGCATTCTGGCCTGTATGGTCAACAAAGAAAATTTTTCTTGAGGAAGTCAGACATCATATAAAGTTGGGTCCATCCATGTTCATTTTTCATTTTAGCCTTGCACGTACATAGAACTGCACAAAGTTATATTTTTAGTCCATTTATATTTTAGAAGCACAAACATTTTTATGGAAAAATTTAAGGAAAGTGAGTGGGTAATTTTCTTCTTGACCTTGCACCAGTTTCTCAGGTTCAGCACTATAATAGTTTGGACAGGGTGATTACTTATTGTGGGGGTGCTGTCCCATGCATTGTAAGATGTTTAGCAGCATTCCATGACTCTGCTCAATAGATTCCAGTAGCTCCACCCCAAAATTAAAAATGTCACAAGACATCATCAAAATGTCTGCTGGGGGAAGCAAAGGAGAAAAGGGCAAAGTAACTCCTTGTTACTTTAGGCCACTCAAAGCAACGACGTCTTTAAACCTTATCAGGTGAAAGTGATATTGACCTCACTGGTTATTTTATAGGATATACTAAAATGTGTATTACTTTTCCAATAAAAATTGCTTTGGATTTTTTTTTTTTGATGTTCACTTGTGAGAACTGATAGCAGTTTATTTAACCCATCATTTTGCCTTCTGAAACAAAGACCTTTGATAAAAATTAATGCTGTTTAGTTAATAATTCTGTTTCTCTACCTTCAAGATATGTGGTAGTACTTTACTTCCTGTTCTGCTTTGCATTTGATTAGAGGCAGGTAATTTCTTCTAGCCATAGAATGTGAGCAGAAGTGGCATGTGTTAATTTTGATGTAGAGAAATGAAATGCCAATATGAGACCCACTTGAGCACTCTTTTCCTCTATGTTGGGATTTTATTATTCACTTTTTAAAATTTTATCCTAAATGTGCACAAAATACGTGCTAAATTAGAGGCAGATTTTCACTATTCACTTAAAAGCAAATGATAACCAAATGGTTTATCACATCCCAATTCTTACTCCTGGAGCAAATGGATGAAAACCAGATTAAATCTCCTACATATAGAAAGTCTGTGTCTTAGATGAGGAACAGAGGAAAAGGAATTTTCTTTGCTTATATACAAGAAAAGCCTCTCAGTCCCCTACAAATAAAAAGGGGGGGGGGGAGAAAAACGTTGCTTCCTGGAGATTAATGAAATAGATCCTAGGTTCTCACTCTGACATTTTGGAATGTAAATACATCTTTTCACGAGCCAGATAAGTGCCCCCACCCCAACGTGTCTTTGGTTTTCATGACCTAGAAGAGATCTTCAAGGTCTTAAGCTTCATTTTCCCTTGAAATGTAATCACACACCTCTAGAGTTAAGTAAATCTCTCTAAGCGGTTGTCTCACTAACTCTCCAGTTGTGAATTACCCAAGGGTTTCTTTTAGCCCAGGATCCCAATTTATAGGAAAATTTGTTCATAGAGCCCTAAGTCTGTAGAAACACATAAAAAAATGTTGTCTATACTTCACAAGTTTTACAAATCTTTGTCTGGTTTTGGTGTAAAGGTAATTCTAGCCTTGTAAAATGAGTTGGGAAGTATTCAACCCTCTTGTATTTGCTAGAAGAGAGTGTAAAGACTTGGGACATTCTTAAAATATTTGTTAGGATTTCTGACTGAAACCATCTGGGCCTAAAGATTTCTTTTCTGGAAAAGTTTTAAAGTATGATTAAATATTGTTAAATAAAAATAATTATCCAAAAACTTGTTAAAGATGGTAAAACAGACTTTATTCGAGAGAGGATATGGTTATAGGTATAAGGACCACTTTCAGTGGGGAAAGAAGATTAGACTCATCTGTAACACCAGCTACAGGTGGGAATTTATAACCAAGAAGCAAGGTTAGGGTGAAGAGAGAAATAGATGGAAAATTACTAAAAGGAAACATGAAAAACAAGGGGTTTCTGGCTAAATTGACTTGATATCATTATTGCTGAAAGGAGGCCAAGATGAAAGATGAGGGTGGGCAGAAACCAAGTGTGGGAGATTTTTGCTAAACTGATTGACAGGACTCTTGCTCAAACTGGATTCTACAAGGACAAATGGGAAAGCCCAATCTTGGAGCTAGTCAAGCAAAGGACTCAGAGAAGCCTGACTAAAGTTTGGGTCAAAAGAGAGAGTCTTCTGTCAATGTCTTTCCTAGTTTTAAGACTATTCAGGATATCTGTTTCATGTGGCTTGAGTTCTGGTAGTTTGTGCCTTTTGAGGAATTGGTCCATTTCAAATAAGTTTTCAAATTTATATGTAAAGGTACTTTGTAGTAATTTTTTTTAAGTGTCTGTTGGGTCCATAGTATTATCCTCTATTTCATTCCTAATATAGGAATTTATATTTTTTCTTATTTATCTCTTCAAGCAAGCAGCTTTTGGTTTCATTGATTTTCTCTATGCTTTTCCTATTTTATTTTTTTCTAAATTCTGTTCTTTTGTTTATTACTTCCCTCCTTCTGCTTGCTTCTAGTTATTTTTCTTCTCTTTATCATTTATTTTATTTTATTTATTAATATTATTTTTTACATTCTATGGTGTTGTAGAGCAGTTGGGAGGGAGAGGGAGAGGGGAAAGAGGAACAAAATGTTATGGAAGAAGGACGAAGGAGGAGGGGCAGCGTTGACACCTGTGGCACCCCCACACTCCCACTGGGGAGACCAGAGAGCTTCCAGTGGTGGCTTGGTCATTGCCAGGCTGGGTGCAGATGTCAGGGGGCTGTGACAAAACCCTCATATCCCCCCACCCCAGCTTGGGAACACTGGGCCCTTCTTGCTGTGGCTTGGGAGTCGTCACTGGGATGCCTGTGCATGTCGGGTGGTCGTGGCCAAGGCCCAAGGCCTCCCACTGCCCCATCTCAGGAGAGCCCAGGGCACTTCCTGCAGTGGCTCAATGGTCATTGCTGGGCTGGTTGCTTGTGGTGGGGGATGTGACCGAGGCCCAAGGGCCCCACCACCCCAGCTCAGGGGAGCCTAGGGCACTTCCTGCAGTGGCTCAATGGTCATCACTGTGGTGGTTACACTTGTCAGGGGTGTGTGGCTGAGTCTCTTGACCCACACCCTTAGGACTGCTTGCGTGTGTCAGGGGCATGGCTGAGGCCCCTGGCCCTCCCTGCTTTCTGACTTCGTAGCCCAGAGGACTTCTGGTACTTTTAGTAGTTATAGGTGTTCTTTGGTGACATGAGACCTTTACTAGTTACTATCAAACTTTGTCTCTGGTTGTGGGTACTTTGTTTTTTCTTTCAGTTCTGTGTCTTTTTATAGTTTCTTAAGCTGGAAGCTTAAATTGTTGGTTTTATACCTTCATGTTTTTCTAATATTAATATTTTATGATATAAAATTTCCTCTAGCACAGTTTCAGCTTCACCCCACAAATGATTGTATTTTCATTTAGTTCAAAATATTTTCTAATTTGCCTTGAGACTGTGTCTTTGACCCAAGTATTTTGTAGAAGTGTTTTGTTTAAATTCCAAATATTTATATGTTTCTCTTGTATTTTTCTGTTATGTATTTCTACTTTAATTTTATCACGATCATGCATGATTTCAAATATTTTAAGTAAGTTTGTAATATTATTCAGAATATGTTCTATCTAGGCATCTATATCATGTATGTTTGAAAGGAATGTGCATTTTGCTGTGGTTGAATGGAGTATTCTATAAATGAATGCTAGATGCAGTTGTTTAATGTTGTAGTTCAGTTCTGCAATATTCTTGATGATTTTATGTCTATTTATTACTGAAAGGAGGTCTTGAAATCTCCAACTATAATTATGGATTTATCTATTTTCCCTTTAAGTTCTCTCTCTTTTTGTTTTACATATGTTGAAGCTCTCATGTTAGGTGCATACACTTTTAGGATTGTTATGCCTAGTAGGTTAAATACCCTTTTATTATATATTTTCCCCTTTTATTCCTGGTAAGTTTTTATTCTTAAGTTTATTTTGACTTATATTAACCTAACCATTCCAATTCTCTTTTAATGCATATTTTCTCAGTATGTATTTTTGATTCTTTTACTTTTAATCTATTATTGTACATAAACTGAGCTTCTTGTTATAAGTATATACTAGGGTCATGTTATTTTATCTGTTCTAAGAATTCCTATTTTTTAATTGTTGTGTTTTTACCAATGGTATTTAATGTACTTACTGTTATATCTGGGTTTGGGTTTAATGTTTTCTTACATCTTTTCTGTTTATTTGCTTTATTTTTTTATTACTATGCTTTCCCTTTCTTGCTTTCTTTTAGGTATTTGAACCTCTCTTATTATTTTATAAATTGTGGTATTGAAACTAATTTTTATAGTGTTTTGCGTGGTTGCCTTCAGCATTACAATAATAACAACTAACTTTTAAGGGTATATTTATTTTATTTTATTTCACCACTTCAAGTGGAATGTAGAAATCTTACCACCAAATAGGTCCCTTTTCTCTTTCTCCTTACATATTTTTATGTGTTATATCTACATGCACTGAAAGTCCATCTGCTGATTTTTAAAACTTTTGTTTCATCTCTCAAACATATAAGAACTCAAGAAGACATTAATAGTCTATTTTATTTACATCAATAATTAGCATTTATCTTGTTCTTTCTTCATCTTAGTGTTTCGGGTTTCCTTCTGATATCATTTTCCTTTTGTCAAAGGAAATTTCTTCAGCAAAATTTTTAGAGCAGGTATGCTGTCCACACATTCTCTAAGGTTTTCTTTATTTGAGAAGGCTTTATGTCATTTCACTTTGGAAGGACATTTTCACTGGACATAGATGTTTGGGTTGATGACAATTTTTTTCCAGTGCCTTACAAATGCTGAGTCACTTTGTCCTGGCCTCAGCCTCAGTGATTTCTAATCAGAAATTGGCTGTCATTCAAATCATTTTTCCCATGAGTGATAAGTCATGGCTCTCTAGTTGCTTTCAAGATTTTTTTCATCTTTACTTTTTGTGTTTTGTTTATGATAAGATTGGGCATGGATTTCTTTGTCATTGAGATTATTAAATTTGTGTTTATGGCTTTATACAAATTTGTGAAGCTTTCTGTCATTAGTTCTTCAAACGTTTTATTTTTTGCCACTTTACTCTTGTTTTCTTTTCTTTTTGAACTACAACACAATGTTAGATCTTTTGGTATACTCCCATGGGTTTGGGGGCACTGTTTTTGGGTTTTTTTGCTGTTTTTTTTCATTTTTTTTAATCTTTTTTTTTTTCACTGTTGTTTATCTTGGATGATTTCTATTGATCCAACTTTAAGTTAGCTAACTCTTTCTTATGTCATCTTGATTCGGATATTAAGCTCATCCAGATATTGAGTTAATCACATGAGTTGTTTTTCTTAATGAACACATGTCAAGAGTTTTATTTAGTTCATTAATTAATGAGGGAACCAGTGAGATGTTAAAACCAATTCTAAGAGATATGATGAGCTAGATTTTAATTGAGAATTTATAAAAGTGTTGTTTAGGATATGATTGCTAGATTACATACAAAACTTACTAATGTCTTCTAAGACAATACACTATAAAATTGGGGGTTAATGTTTGCTCTTACAGACAGATATTCTTTGTATTTCTACCAAACAAAAATCCATAACTTATGTGTAACTTCATTAAGTCCAAAATTTTTTAAGTGCAGTAAACAGTGAGTTGAAGAAAATACACTATCCTAGACAATTCTTAAGTGGGCTTTTGCCTTGATATAATATTGAAAAGACTTGGTGACTACCAATTTGCCTTATTGTCAAATTTCTGATAAATTTTCTAAAGAGCAGGAGAGAAGGGACAAGAATAATGCTAGAGAAGAAACATTTAAGAAATGCATAATCAATCACAAGAAAGTCTGGTGTCTACACAATTACAAACAAAGTTATGTTGAGCAGCCAGGTTAAGGGTTTGCCCACACATCAGCTGGAGCCACAGGAAGCTTAAGGTTCTGGGAAAATAGGATTCAAATCTTTACAAACATTTGAAAGTCCAAGGCCCTCCATGAGATTTCTAAGAACTCTAAGAGGGCTTCTGTTCTCATAGTCTTCAATGGCTCTGAGCTCCTGCATTTGCTGAATAAGTTCAATTTAAGGATCTTCTTTTTTTTTTTTTTCTGATGTTGTTGTCACTGGCAGAAAATGGGTCCCTTTCCTTTGCACAGCACAAAAATAAAATAAAACCCACTCACATAGTCATTTATATGGACTTCACTGGAACATTTAGAAAGATGGGAAGATTTACATTTCAAATGAAAACAACTTAAGCATTAGCAATTCCTGTTCCCAAAATGATGCTCCTCCTTCTGTTCCCTTCTCAGATCTTTCCTCTTCTGACCAAGCAACCTATTTAATAATCTTTTTAAAAAATCATCAGTGTTGCTGATAACTCAGAGTTTTATCTTCACTTTAAGCAGTTTATTAAAAAGTGATCTCAAATAAAATTTGATCCCTTCTTTCGGAAAATTTCTAGTGCTGGCTGACAAAGCAAAATTTTCATCCATTTTCATAATAAATCATTAAATCTGCTCTCTGCTTCAACCTAAAAGAGTGTTCATTCTGCCCACACTCCCACTTTGCAATGATTTAACCTGTTTCTTACAGGAGCTTCTTGTTTTTCCCACAAGTCCCCATTTAGCAAATGCAGTACTCAGGGCCAGGATTGGAGTGAGGCTAGAGACTCAGTTTCCCCAAACATAAAATCCACAGGGTCACCAAAAGCTCTCATCAATCAAGATAAACAACATTTTAATGCACCATTTGTTTGTTATAGTTAATGCACTAAATTTATGCAAAAAGAAAGAAAGAAAGAAAGAAAGAAAGAAAGAAAGAAAGAAAGAAAGAAAGAAAGATCCATAAGGAACTGAGGAACTGATATGGATTGTGTCCTCCAAGTTTAATGCTCTAGTAGCTTGATCCCCACTGTGACTTTTAAGAGGGTGAGTGATCCCATTATGGTAATTGAAAGGTGGAGCCTTGAAGAGGTGATTTGATTCTGAGGAGCATGCCTAGTGAATGGGTTAAAAATGGTGGTCATGGGCATGGTTCTGAGAGCTGAAAAAGGAGAGTGCATGATGAGCGCTCTCTCTCTCTCTCTCTCTCTCTCTCTCTCTCTCTCTGCTCTGACATTTTCTGCCATGTGAGAGCCCTGGGTCACTGTCACCACCATTGAGACCCTCACCAGATGTGTTCCCTGGACTTTGGACTTCCCAGCCTCTGAAGCTGTAAGCACTAAATTTCATTTTCTTATTAATTACCCAGTTCCAATATTTTGTTATAAGAAATGAAAATGGACTAAAATTGGCACCAGAGAAGTGGAGTGCTGCTCATAACAAATACTTGAAAATGTGGAAGAGGCTTTGGAACTGGTTGTTGACAAGAGACTGAAAGAATTTGGAGTAGAAGGCTCTCCCAAAATCCTAGATCCTAGTGTTAGTTTAGAAGATGAGAAAACTGGAGAAGGTTTAGAACTTTTGACACTGGCCAAATGGTGGTGATCAGAATACTTATGGAAGTATGGACTACAAAGACCATACTGAAGAGGTCTCAGATGTAAATGAGAAAGGACTTATTGAAAACTGGGGCAAAGATCACTCTTGCTATGAACTGGCAAGGAACTTGGCTGCATTCTGTTCATGCTCAAAAGTATTATGGAATGTGGAACTTAAAGGTGCTGACACAGACTATTTGGCAGAAGAAATTTCTAAGCAGCAAACCATTTAGGAAGCTGCATGTCTACTTGCAACAGCCTATGTTGAGTTATGGCAGAAAATGCATGACATAAAGCCAGAATGTATAATTAAAAGGGAAACAAAGTGTGATAATTTGGAAAATTTGGAGTCTGGCCATGTGGTAAAGAAAGAGAGAACATTTTCAGGGAGAAAAATGCAATGGTGCTAAGAAGACTGGTACAAAAGAAAGGTATTATCAAGAGATGGTGGGAAAGTCCCTGAAGACATTACAGAAGCCTCTGGGGCAAACCCTTCCATTACAAGCCCAGAGGCCTAGGGAGACAGAATGGCCTTGGGGAAAAGGCACCCTCCACAGGCTCGCTGCCCAGGGCCACCTCAGCATGCTGCTTCCCACATCAGCACCCCAGCTGCTTTGGTTGCTCCAGACATGGATAAATAGGCCCCACGTATGGCTGGGCCTGCAGCTTTGGAAGCTACAAGCCATAAACTTTAGCCGCATCCATGTGGTGTTAGGTCTGCAGGCTCACAGAATGCCAGAGCTGTGCAGGCTTGGAAGCCTCCACCCTAATTTCAATGGGTATGTGGAAAAGCGTGAGGGGCCAGAAAGAAATCATTGCATAGAGCCTTTGCTAGAGCGATGCCAAGAGGAATTATGAGGTTGAAGTCACAGCAGAAAATCCCCACCAAGGCTGTTCCCAGTGGAGCCATGGGAATGTGACCTCCATGAAGACCCTAGAATTGTGGAGCTACCAGTGTGTGACACCAACCTGTGAGAGCTGAAGCATGGCCTCAGATCAGGAAAGCCATAGAAGCTGAGTTGCCCAAGGACTTGGGAACCCAACCACCCACAGTAGAGTGCAGAGGACATTGAACTTGGAGTTAAGGTACATAATTTGCCAGATTTAAGATTTAATGTCTGCCCTGCTGGATTTCAGACTTGTTTGGGAACTATTACACTTTTTTTTTTTTTTTTTTTTTTTTTTTTTCTTTTTTC
>NW_007727600.1:281464-317311 GCF_000696425.1 Galeopterus variegatus | reverse complement strand
TTTTTTTTTTTTTTTTTTTTTTTTTTTTTGCCTATTTCTCCCTTTTTGAATGGGAATATGTTCCCTATGCTTGCCCCATCATTGTATTTTGGGAGTAGATAACTTGTTTTGATTTCACAGAAGTCACTTTGAGACTTTGGACTTTTGAGTTGAAACAAGGTAAGACTTTGGGGATGGGATGAATGTATTTACCTGTAAGAAGGACATGAACTTTGAAGGCCAGGAGCAGAATGGATTGTGTCTTCCAAGTTTTTTGTTTTAGTAGCTTGATCCCCACTGTGACTGTTAATAGGGTGGGAAATCCCATTACGGTAATTGAAAGGTGGAGTCTTGAGAGGTGATTAGATTCTGAGGACTATGCCTAGTGAATGATTTAAAAATGGTGGTCATGGATATGGTTCTGAGGGGGGCTTAAAAGGAGAGTGCATGAGGAGCTGTCTCTCTCTCTCTCTCTCTCTCTGCTCTGCCATTTTCTGCCATGTGAGACTCCTGGGTCACTGTCACCACCACCAAGACCCTCACCAGATGTGTTCCCTGAACTTCAGATTTCACAGCCCCTGAATCTATAAGCAATAAATTTTACTTTCTTATAAATTACCCATTTCCAAGTATTTTGTTATAAGGAACATAAACAGACTAATACAGGAATAAAACCTCAAAATTCCAAATATAGAAAGGGAAAATCTTATTAAATTTGGGGGGTTTCAGTTTTTAATAGGGCTTCACAAATCACTCTTAATGATTTGTACTTTTTTTTTTTTTTATATATATTTTGTTCATCATGGGCCTGTGAATTAATTCTGAGTTTTCAAAATAGTCCCTCTAATTGCTCTTTATCTCAATCACTGAACCTTATGGCATCCTCCGAAATTCCACACCTCAGACAGGAACCCCACCAACCCCACCCAAGCCCTCTAATTAGGGTGAAAAATCAAGTTAATTGGGGAGCTTTCTAAGGGATATATACACAAATAAAAGAGATATTCCTGAGAAATAAAAGAAGATAGAAAGTTGAAGTGGGGAGTGTTAAGAATTAGAGTTAAAGTTGGCTCCTTATGCGGGTGTATCTGAGAAAAACAAATAATAAATAGTATTTGCAGTCTAGGTAACAGAGAAAGCCAATGAGGGGGAAAACAAAATCTGTTGGGACTCAGTCTTTACTTCTGAAAACAAAGTGGATTGCACTAGACTAATGATTCTCACTTCTAGCTGGACATGCGAATAGTCTGGGGATATTTTTAAAACACTGATTCCCCTGGACCTACCAACAGAACATTAAATCACATCTCTGAGCTTGTGGCCCAGGAATCAGAATTTTCAAAAGTGCATCCACCTCCTTGGAAAATAATCATTTGAGATACTTATAATTTAATTTCAAGGATCTCACAGCCCTCAGAAAGCCATCTAGTAGCAATAAATTTAAAATACCTGATCTATCTCATGAGGTTGTGCTTTTGTGTTTTTTTATTGCTCAGTTCTAAAATTTCCACTTTTATCTTCTTCATATATTCTACTTCATTGATGATATTTTCAATCATTCCCTTCACTTCAGCTGTCCCTGTGATTGCTTGTTAGTGCTGTTTATAATAGCCGATTTGAATTCTTTACATATGATTCCAACATCTTTGCCATCTCCGCCTTGATATTTGTTTATTCCCTTTTCTCTTGCAAGCCAAGAAGTTCTTTATATACTGAATAATTTAGGGTTGTATACTGAACATTGTGAATATTATGCTATGGGACTCTGTGTCTCATTTAAATGATATGTAATATTGATACTTTTGTTTCAGCAGGTAATCAACATAGTCGGGTTTACGAAACAAATTCCAACCAGTTTTCTGTTTACTGTGGTTTCAATGTCAGTTCCATTGTCACTTTCTTTAATATTCCTATCTGTCTCATGTCTGTACAAGGCAGTGGCCAGTCTGGGACTTAAGCAGTAGTCTATCCTTTATTTAGTTTTCAAAGATATACTGTGTTGTTGAGGTTAAGTTTCAGGCATGCTAAGCCCCGGAGTGAGCCCATGAGTTCATACACAACAGCATGTAGTCACTTTTCTGAATTTCTCTCTATCTGGGATCACACCCATACTTTCCAGTCTTTTGGGGCTCCCCTCTTGATCCTCTAGCCAAAAAGGTGAGCCTTTATTTACACTGTTCTGCCACACATTTCCTGTAAATGTGACCACTTCCGGGTCTAAGCAGGGCAAAGACCGAGATAGAAGAATAGCAATGGCAGTTTGCCCTCCTCTCTTGGGGACACAGCTGCTCCCAGAAAGGAAAGTTTGCCTCATTCTGAGTTTTAGGTGCCTGCAGGCTGTCTCATCTCCACTGTGGCTGTCACCTCCATCCCTGCAAGTGGATTTGCCTGGAGGCCGGAGTGTCAGAGAATGAAAATGCAGGGAGGGGGGGAATAAAAGAAAATCAGGGGATTTCTTCACTGTCTTTGAATATTAGGGGACCCCTTTTCTGTTTCTCAAATCAGAACTAGAGGGCCTCTCCTGGAGTGTTCTCTACAACAGTACACATGTCCAGATTTGGGGCAACCTTAAGACCAGGCAGGTGAATACCAAAGGGGGGAAAAGGTACAATCACCACCACTATAATGGTACTGCAAATCCTGATTGTCTTCCCCAACCTGCCTACTACTATTTACTTTTTTGAGTCTTTAAATAGCTTTTCAAATAGCACAGGTTTTATAACTGTGCTCAGTGGAAAAGAAGTACACTCTAGCTTACCCAGAAGCAGACCTGTTTAGGAAGTTTAAATACTTTGACCAACAACTGCTTAACATGGTTCTGCTTAAATACTTTTCAAATGATAATTTTTGTCCAAATAAATTGTAATGGAATCTAATATAATCACTTTCTTATCAGGTGTGTGCCTGATTTAGTCATCATGATGGCTTCATATGTTATATGCGCTATCTCTTGCCCTTTATTTAATAATAAAAATATCTAAAATTGAATCATATGAATATTGAATTTTTACTCTCAGTGATGTACTTTCTAAGCACTTTACATGCATTAATTCATTAGTCTACAAAATAAGCCTATGAAATAAGTATTATCCTTGATAGAAACTAAACTAAGGCACAATAAAATTTTAGAGTCTATGTGAGCAAACAGTGATTCGTGAATTGGGCAGCTCCAAACCAGAATTGGTTCAGAGGCTCCACTGAGGGAATGTAAGGGGAAAGCTTTTACAGGATGAGCACAAAAATACAGCAAGGAGAATATACTTGGTTGATACACAGTTACCTTATTTGTCTATCCTGCTGGAAAGTGCTTAGTTACATAAGTACAATTTGGTTGGAAGATTCTGATTGATTAGGCTTAAGTTTCATTTTTTTAAGATATAGGCATTTATTAGAAATAGCTCAAGTTAAGTTTCGTGTATGTTTGCAAACTAAGCAAGGTTAAGGTAACTTATGAGGCTAACTGGCTTTGTGTGCTAAGGGATTCTTCAGGTCTTGTTTCTGTTTTAATGTACTCCAAAAACCTAAATTTATAGATGTGTACCCTGAAGCATAGAAAGGCTAAATAATAAAACTTTCTAAGAATAATTCAGCTGGAAGGTAGAGTCAGGTCTAGGATCCTTACATTGGCAGATGGGTTCCACAGCCTTTTCTTTCAACCAATATACTGCATTGCCTTTTATGTACACAGTAAATAGGATGTGGTTTGTTATGAGCTGAATTTTTTCTATCCAAAATTCATATGTTGAAGTATTTTCCCTTTTGTACCTCAGAATTTGACTGTATTTGGAGATAGGGTCATTACAGAGGTGATTACATTAAAAATGATGTCATTCAGGTGGGACTAAATCAAATATGACTGGTGTCTTTATAAGAAAAATAAATTTGGACACGGGCACAGACAAAAGAAAGACAATGTGAAGACACAGGGAGAAGACAGCCATGTGCAAGCCAAGGAGAGAGTTCTGGAAAAAATACTTCTCTCATAGACCTCAGAAGAAATGAACCCTGATGAACCTGGGTTGCATACTGGACATTATAAATGTCATGCTATGGGATTCTGCATCTTATTTAAATGATATGTAATACCGATATTTTTGTTTCAGCAGGTAATCAACATAGTTGGGTTCACCAAACAAATTGTGATCTTGGTCTTCCAGCTTCCAGACTATGAGAAAATAAAACTCTGTTGTTTAGACCACCCAGTCTGTGGTGTTTTGTTATGGAAGCCCTAGCACTAGCACAATGGTATAAACTTCATTGTCAAGACACCTAAGAATGTGCATTAAATATTAAAACTATTTAATAAATATGTGTTGATCAATTAAGATTCAACTCGTGTAGATAAGTTGAGGTAGTCAAATAGTTACCAATTTGTATCTCAAGAAGGTGTTTGCCAATCTAATTTTTGTGTCTCAAACTAAGAGCTAGTTTTTACAGAGTGAGAAGTAGATAACACGAGAAAATTTAAAAAAGAACAGACCCTACCAGAGTAGGAAAGAGACACAAGCTAAAGAGCTAAAGGAAATGTAGAGACAGATTCATAACATTTCAATTTGGGTTATGGCCACAATTTTTTTTTTCTAACGTTTAAACCATTTGTGCTGAAAATTTAAGTTCATGTTACATTATATTCATTTTCTTTCTCTTTTTTTTTCACAGTTTAAACTTACTGGAATTCCTTTGGCACTTTTTAAATAGTATAAGATTTACTTCGTTTATCATTTAAAACTTAACTGTCTCCTATGAAACTAAATGCTCATTCTAGTAACACTTTGATATGGTTGCTTACTCCTAAAAGATATGGCTAGGGGAAATGGAATATAGATTGTGGATTTCAGAATAAATCTCTGAACATATGGGCTTGTTCCAAAGACTAACTAAGGCTCAAGGGGGATGTTGGCTACAAATTGTGAAGATTAGATCTGGTTCTTTGCTCTAGTATCAAGGCCGGAAGCAAACCTTACAAAGTACCTTTTTTTTTTTTCCTTTTATATTCCTGCTAGAATTAGCTATTATGTAAGGAGACAACAACAACTACAACAACAACAACAGCAATAAAAATGAAAGACAGGGAAGCTCTGTGAAAGATGGAAACTTGAGAATAACCACCACTATCACTATCATAGATGACAACTGAAATCAACAAAGAAATATACTCAAAGAAAGAGGGACAATGCTTAACAACATAGAAGCTAGGAAATGGTGTCATCGACGTACCATAAACAGCAAAGAATTGTTATTAGATATAACAAATATGAAGACATATTAGAAGAAAAGCCTGGTAACAGATCTCAACAGAGTTTTGCTTTCCTGAAAGGAGAGAAAAGAGCAGTGTGATGTTACAAGAAGTGATTGAGAAAGCAGGGAAGGGTGAGGTTCATGGAAGAAATAAAGAGAATATAATGTTGCTTCTTTATCTGTCTGGGATCAAGAGAAAATAAAATAAACTGTTCCAAAATGGCAATGGGCAAGTAAGGTCTCACCAATGGGACAGCAGGTGCACTGCAGTGGCTCTCAGTACAGCTGGATTCTTCTCAAGTAGAGAGAACAGAGATGCAAGAAGTAAAAAAGCATAGTCACAGCTAATACAAGGAGTTTGAAGCCTATGCAAACAGAAATTAAGCATGTGCATTCAATAGAAGAAAGAAATGAAAGTGAAGAAAACGTACCAAGAATGAATTCCTCTTTGAGTGGAACTCAGGACTCAGGCTTCCTCCCTCCACCAATTCATCCAATTTCAATCCAAATAGACTGTCATATCAAAAAATGGGTGATGTAAATTTTTTCCTACACATTCTTCAGGTTAAGCACAGAGAGGAAGGTTACAAGAAAATCTTGGAAGAAAGATAGGGGATGAAAGAAAAATCAGTCCACCCACCCTATTTGGGGAAAACATGCCAGTCTTGGGAAGGGTTTTCACTCAAAAAAGACTTAACAGAAAAAAAAAATACCAGTGAGTGGTCTGCTAAAATATTCTGCAACAAATAAGAAATTAATCACACAGGACAAAAGTCGAAAGAAGTGGGTATTTTGTAAAACAAAAACATGGCTGAAGAAATTGAAATCAAGTTTATGGACTATCTACTTAATCTGAACATTCAAGAGTATTGACTTTAGGAAATAACATTTGGAAGAATGGATGTTAAGAATATGGAATACAATAGACAATTGTGTAATATAGACATGTAAAGAGATTAATAATTCAATAATGTTCAAAAATATTACAGAAAAAGCAGCAAAATAACTGACAAAAAAATTAATGAAACTACAATCAGGAACATTGTGCACATTGAACAGAGATCTAAAATATGAACAACGGCTCTTACTATAAAAATTTTCAGAATAGATTTAAAAAATGGTAAAAGATTTCAAGAAACCAAAAAACATGATGGGAAGAATTGCCTAAAGATAAAGATCAAGAGAATAATATAAACTAGAAAAAAAGGAAAACAAAAATAAGCTTTTCACCTAATAATTTTGATAAAAGACAAGATAAAGAATTCACTACAGGCTCCAAAATAAATGAGTCTGAACCATAATTCTAATTAGTTAAATTTGCCCATCAATAGAGAAATCAGTATTTTGTCTTCTGGTTGTCCTCAGGTTGGATGGTCCATTAAACATGGAGGATACTTTGCTGAGAAAAATACCTGATGCAGGTAACAGAGCCAGATATGGAAGGGGGCACCTAATTTTAGGCTCCTACAGCAAACACAGAGAATAAAATAAGCAAGAAGCCGCATTGTGACCCACCAGTTAATTTCCCTAAACTTCTCATTCCCATTAATTTTTCACTGGAGATGTCAACCTTTTTATTTATTTATTTATTTATTTATTGGGAGCAGGGGTGGTGGTGGTGAGAGGTGCTGGCTGGCAGGTACAAGGATCAAACCCTGTCCCTTGGTGTTACCAGCACCACACTGTAACCAACTGAGCTCACCAGCCAGCCTTCAACTCTTTCATAGGGGAACAAGCAATTCAGCACGCATTGGAACATCCTGTGTGCTGGGGAACAACTGATGATAAGTAAATCAAAGAACAGAGGGAACCACAGCAGAACCCTTCAATTAGAGAAGCAGCATCTGGATTCAGCCCAAGTCTGAACTTGGCAGAGATACTGCAATGGCAATGCTAATCTTAGAAGCTGGCAGTCGTCCATTTTCCTTGAGGAGGCCTCTTGCCTGACATCTGTTCCTGATCTTTGAACTCCAAAGGCAAGTTTGCCTATTGGCACAAGCAAAAATGTTTTATTCCCATGAGAGAGGTTTTTCCATGTGCCCCCACAACAACTTTTCATGCTTCGGATAAAGGAGGAAAAGGAAGTTTCCCTCAGAAAATAAAATGATGCTCTGGGTAATTGTCACACAGAACACACAACCAGGAATTTTTAAGAATTTTGACCACTGCAGGTGTCTGGAGCTGAGTCAGTTGAATGGCAGTACTCTTGGAAGAAGAAACATACAAATACATACACTTCCACTGCTGATGATCCCTGAGATGCCCAAGATCCTGGAATATTATGACTGATTTCATGAGTTCCTCCAATGACACTGCATAAAGCCTCCCTTTTCTAAATCAGTCATCATCAGTTTCTGTGGCTTCCAGTCAAACCAATATTGAATACCCTGAATAAAAGATATTGATACCAGGTCTGTAAGTGTAGGCATTTAGGTGAGGTGCTAGTCAATTACATTATCACCTGTGTTCACTTGTGACTACAGGGACAAAGAAGAAAGCTTTGCAGAAGTGTGCAAAGTTTTAGAACAACTAAAATATTTTCCTTAGATTTGTTTTGATATTGTGTAGCAATTCTTCTGCAGTATCTTCTGAACAGGTATACTTTGTTCTTTCCTACTCTTATTCTGCATTTTGGATTTTCAGTTATTTGAAATTTGAATCTTTGTCACTAATTAAGGGACAATGAGAAGTGAGAAATAGCATTGTTCATATTCTTTGCAGAAATGGTAGATAACTTAAAAAAAGAAACGGAGAAAGTCACATCTAAAAATCCTCCGCTGAAAACGAAAACAATTCTCAGGGAATTTATCTGACACAGTTGAATAAACAATTCTGCTCAGTACAACTGTTGGGTTAAGACTGTAGAAATTAAATTCTCTAGGATTCTTACAGGAACATTAGGACTTTATGAAAGAAGATTTGGATTCTTAAAAATAAATAAAATGGCAATAACATAGATGAGCCAGAAAATTTCAAGAACCACATCTCCCCAGTAGCAGTTTTAAAATAAGGCCCCCGAATCTTTTGACATTCTTACCAATGAGACATGGAGTCTGTATCCCCTCCCATCAATCTGAACCTTGTAAACACCTGACTTGAATATGACAGAAGTTATATCATGTCAGCTTCAAGGCTTCAGGCATAGGAAGTTACAACTTCTGCTTCCTCTCATAGGATCCTTGTTTTGGAACCTAGCTACCATGCTGCAAGGAAGTCCAAACTGGCTAATGAAAGAGATCACATGGAGTGGCCTTGTGTTCAGGCCCAAGGTTATCATCAGCCCCCAGAGAGGTAAGTGGAGATGCATCCAGATTCCAGTTTCCAGATGTTGAATCACTTCCAGCTTTGACTCTACCCTGCTGAGACCTCAGAAATCATAAAGCAAAGGTTTTCTGTCTTCATCATCATCTTTCCAAATATCTAACCCACAAAACCTGTGAGTATAATAAAATAGTTGTTTTATGCCACAAAGCTTTGCAGTGTTTTGTTATACAGCAATATTAACTGGAACACACCTACAAAATTCTTTACATGATATCCCCTTACAATCTTATGGAACTTTCTGGCCATAGGTACGTAACAATCCATAAGAAGATGTATATTTTCCTCATATGTTACAAAAACTCTGCAGACTTTGAAGGTGATTAAGAATAGCAAAACAAATTTGAATCATACAGATTCAATGCAATGGCTCACTTGAAATACTGTAATCTGCATGCCAGTTTAACAACCAGATACAGTTCTTTGCTGGGTTGAGTACACAAACCTGGACCAGTCATGGCCAAGGTGCTATGATTTGGATGTGATTTGTCCCTTCCAAAACTCATGTTGAAATTTAGCTGCCAATGTAATAGCATTAAGAGGTGGTGAAACATGTAAGAGGCACTTGGGTTGTGAGGGATCTTCTCTCATGAACAGATTAATTCAGTCTTGTGGGAATGAGTTCTCACACCAAATTAGTCACCAAAGAGAGCAATTCTTATAAAGAAAGACTGCATTTCACGTTTGGTCTCTTTGTGTGCACTGCTTCCCCTTTTGCTTTCCACCATGAGTTGAACCTGTACGAGGCCCTCACCACATGGGCTACCTTATCTTGAACTTCTCAGCCTCCAGAATCATGAGCCAAATAACTTCTTTTCTTTATGAATTACCCAGTCTTAGGTATTATGTTATAGCAACACAAAATCAATTAAGACACAGACTAGCTTACACATAAGAGTCCAAGAATGCCCTTGGCTTAACTCAGAGAAAAGGATTTAAAAACATTAAAAGGCATACATTTTATAAGTTCTATGCTATAAGTGTATTTTTTCTATCTTCTACCTTATTCTTGTGCACTGTTAAAGTCTAGTAGACTTTTTTTTCCACCTTCGTCAAGGGAATATGCTGGAATCTTCCAAAAATGATTTACTATTTCTCCTTTCTTTGTCAGCAAACTTGAATTTTCTGATTTAGCCTGAAGGGAAGACTGATGGGACTAAGTTTATATTATCATAAATTTAGTCAGGGGGTGACGAATTGTGACTATAACTACAGTTAAGCTCTTTGGTACTTGACACACAGTTCTTGACGTAGCAAACACATTTTTCTCCTTTCTGGTACATAGGACCACCCAAAACCAAACTATACCAACAAGGAGCTCTATGCCAACAAGGTTTTGCTACTTTATCTTTTCCACAATTTAAGCTGTAGAGACTTTGATCCCTTCCTTGGCTCCTAACAAGATGTAAGACCAGTTTATTATATTATCAGTGAAATTCTGACAGAACCTGGTAAACATGAGCAATAAGTTTCTTACAGATTTTCAAAAATATATACATGATGGAAGGCAGAAGATAAATCTCACAAGAAATACAGTGAGATTCTTGAGAACATATTGGTCTGGGCTAGTCTGGGATATGTACTCCAAAGAGAAGACACAGCTATTTCTTTGACTCAGAAGGAGATGCAATATCTGTTGTGCCTAGTTGGATTTTGAAGAAAATAAATACCATATCTTCGTATGTCCATCTTTCATTCAGCAGATTAACAATAATATTTTATGTCTTAAGTGGAAGCCTTCTGTAATAGACTTCTAAGACGGCTCTTAATGACCCCTGCCTCCTAGTATCTAAATCCTTTTTAGACTCATTCCTTGAATGTGGACTGGATCTACTGCCTTTTAACAAGTAAAATATGGCAAAATTCATAGGATTTCACTTCTATGATTAATTTACCAAACAGGACTGTGGTTTTCTTCTTCCTCTCTCACCTGCTTACTCTGATGAAGTCAGATAGAATGTTGGGAGCTGCTGTATGAAAAGGTCCATGTGTCAAGGAATTAAGGAAGGCCTCTGGCCAACAGCCAGAAAGAACTGAGACCCTCAGTTCAGCAGCTTTCAAGGAACCGAATCTTGCCAACAGCCACATTAATGAACTTGGAAACATTCCCTCCACCCCTCCCACTCAAGCCATCATATGAGAGTTTAGCCCTGGCCAACATCTTAATTCAGACTTGTGAAAAAAGTTTGGCCAGAGCACCTAATTAAACTGTACCCCGATTCCTGACCCACAAAAACTGTGAGATAATAAATGTTTGTTGTTTAAGTCACTAAATTTTAATTTTATTTTTTTAATGCAGAACAGATAACTAATACAACACTTAAGACAGGCTAAAGATTTGATGCCTCTGCTTCAAGTACATTATTACCAAGTTCTTGTTCAACATATCTGCAATAGACTGAAGTAATATGTGATACCTGATGCAAACATTTATAAGAGAAGTGAAACACAGGACCATGAGGACAGGATTCACTTAGTAGTAACTAATAGCTCATGATCATAGGGGAGCATATGACCATCGGACTTGAAAAGCAGTATGGACCAGATGTTTTGTAATCTTTCTAGCTAAGCACATTTAACAGCATACCATCAGAGAGTGGTTCCAAACAGTACCTGAAGACACAAACAGTGACACAAAGAGAGCCCCAGTGCACCTCTCACTCACTATATCATGAGCTCATGGTGTGATGACCAGCTGATAAAAATGAACAACTGAAACCTCATTTAGAGATGCCACCACACAGTAGAAATGCCACTGTACAATAGACATGCCAATATGGCAGAATCTACCAGATATGTTTTGTAGAGCTGTTAAAAAGTCTTCTCAGGGGTTATCAGATAATGAAGAAATGAAATCTTGCCATTGGCAGATCTTCAAAATCTACACCTTGTTTTTCACTTTGCCTTGAAGGGAGAGATGGCCTCAGGTCAAGATAGATACTGATTCTTAGACAGTGACTAATAGTCTGATCCAAAATCTGATAAAAGAATAGCAATATTAGAGGATTTTGTAGCAAAGAGTTTTAGTGAAAAAAGGATGTGGCTAAAGATCTAAGAATGAAGTTAGAGCAGTGCTGGTAAATCACTGGTTTGAGACAAATTAGACATTAAAAAAAATTTTCACCACAGATGTCTTTAAAAATGCTGGCTTACAGTCTGAAAATATGTGTATTATATATGAATATGCACCAGAAGCCTACCATTGAAAAATACCTTCTCCATAATCAGAAGGACAGGGTGAGCCTCTGTGGATGTCTGTTCACCTTCTTCCCCAGCCGGGCCAGTGCTCGGACAATGAGCTCAAGAAACAAAGTGGCTAAAGGAGAAGATAGGGGACAGATGCTTGTGCTTAACCACATGGAAATTTCCTCTTACCAGGCTTGGCTTGGCTATTTCTCTAGCTGAAACTAACTCAAAATCCACATTATGACATTGTGCATTAGGGGACCAGCCAGCTGCCTGGTAGGAGGTTGATTACAAGTGACCCCTTCTATCATGAAAGGGGCAGATATTTGTCCTCACCAAATAGACATCTAATCTAGATTTGATGTTACTTTCCCAGCCACTGTCAATATCATTCATCCATGAAATTACTTAATGCTTTGTACTCTGCATCCAACCAAGAAACCAATTCAAAATAAAAGAAGTAAACAAGGAGCTGTTGCTTATGAGATTCACTGGTTTTATTTTCTAGCCATCAGCTGTAAGAAACTGGTTCCCTAAATTATAGAAAAGCCCATTGGTAGCTGGGGAATAACACATTTCAATGATAGGATGCTGTTTCTCCTGTAGAGATAATCTCTCTCTATCCCATAGAGGTAAACCCAGTGCCATGAACGAAGCAGTAGTGAATGGGAAGATAAAGGTGCCTGTCAGGATTAGCTCACCTTGAAAATTTTAACTTCTTTGGATTGTTTCAGGCTAGAGGCTTTATCATGCAAGGGAATAGGCCCCTAGTCATGGTTTCACTGAACTGGAAGCTAAAAGTGGGATCTGGCTTTGTAGAGCACCTAATGTAAATGGGGAAATTAGGAAAAAAAATTGTGTTGAGGTTATTGAATCTGACCATTCAGAGAAAATAAGATGAGTACTATACAATACAGATAAAGAATGGTTTCTGATGACTGTCTTCTATTCTACCATCTCAGTAGTCTTTTATTAAGATTGGAGATTTTGCTTGCTCCTTCATCCAGGTAAAGTCGCAAAGTGAATTCATGTGGAATATAGAAAGGATAGTGGAGGTAATAAATCATGACTATATTTCAGTTGCAAATTCAAGGATATTGGTCTCTTTCTGTAATTTCATAGTTGCCACAATAAACAGATTATGTATTTTAATATGTATGTATATTTTACTCTTCTATCATGTGTAGGGTATGTTTGTAAAGGGATGAATTATTATTATTCCCCTCATACATATACAAAACAGATATGACCAAGACAAATGTAGAAAAATAAGCATCATCAAGATATTTTGTTGTTAGAAAATAGAGTATAAATTAGAATCTTTCGGGCTACAAGTAACGACAAACTAAACTCAAACTAATTTTAAGAAAGCCATATAACTGAACATTCAGAAATACACCAGGCTTTGCTTCATTTCCTAATTATCTTTCTCATGTCTTTCTAGTCAGGTAGAAGCAAATGACCTTGAGCAGAATGGACATTGGGCATCTGGGCACAAAAACATCAATAGTCAAAGAAACCATTATTCACTTCCTGTCTCTTAAAACCCAGGGTTTTTTCCCCAAGGAAACTTTGGAACTTTTCTTTTCAAAACTCACTAGGCAAAATTAAATGATAGGCCTAATCCTAAACAATCCATGGCAAAGGAGATGTTATTACATATAAACCCCAGTGGAGCTGGGGATATGGTCATCTCTGAAGTATAAATGTTTGTGTAGGGAGAGATAAAATATGTAAATGAAAATTGGGGTAGTGTTTAAAAGGGTGAAAGAAAGACAGATACAAAGTTGGCCATCAACAATATAAACTACAACAGAAACCAAGTACATCAAATTTGAATGCAGGAACTGGGAATGAAATGGCTTTTCTCCTACTAGAAGGAACTGGCTAGTGAATTTACGACAGTATATGAAGATACATGGATTATACTAGAATCATGTTAGATGGAGCATCTTTGAGTGTAGAGAATAACAGTTGTTCTGGGTTCGCCCAGGGGTGAACCTTCCATGGCTGTCTGTGCTGCATAATCCTACACCTTTGATCATACCTGAATCACGTAATGGTAGATTCTTGAACCTCTGGGGCCCATTTAGATTCTTTTTCTCTAGAATTTGATGTCTGAATGGAGTAAATCAAAGACTGGAGAGATCTGGGCTGTCATCTTCTGTGCAGCAACTTCGAGAAATAGATCTATTAACTCCAGCTAGTAAGACTCTCAGGGCTGTTTTTATTCATGCCTCTCCTGTAGTTTGTGTAGCTATCCCACTAATGCTGTGATCAACTCTAACACTTACCTAGTAAAACCAATTTTTTGCTAAAGTTGTTTGATTTCTGTTACTTGCAATCTGATACAACATTAAGTAATACAGGTATGCTGCCAGATTAACAATCACTGATGTAGTTCAAACTTTTAAATTTATCAATGAAGAAAGTGAGTTCTAGAAAGTATAAATTGGTTTATACAAAGATACTCCGTTTCTTAGAAATTAAATTGTAATTAGAACCCACACTCCCCTAACTCTAATGATTTTTAGAGATAGATATAAAATCGCTGAGTGCTTGACAGCACAGCCATGGTTGCTAGCTTAGAACTTTTCTTTATAAAGTTCTACCAGTGTTTTGTAGGCACCCTGGGAGATTGCTGACCCTACTGAAAATGCTATGACCCCCTTGCTGACATTTTCTGGAATTTAGTAGGCTTTCCTTTTTTTACCAGACATATTTTGTTTTGAGACTTCCACCCTTTCACCATTATAAATTTTCCCCTTTTAACCTTAAGACATCTGAAGAATAAAAAAAAATGTACTGATTGTAAACCACATGGATGCCCCTCCCCTACGGTAGAGTCTTGTGATGTTATATAATAACTGTCTGTTTTTTCAGACACAGTGATGAGAGAAGTCTGAAAATACTCTTAAAGGAGAGCATAACACAACAAAAAGGGCAAATGCAAAGCATAGCATAAGAATAATTTTTTTTAAATTGTTTGGTAAAATAATCAGGCCAACAGATCTTAAATTGTGGGTTCAGTCATAAATGTTTGGATGCTGAAAACATGTTGAGCTTCCATCTGTTTGTATTATTTCCTTGAAATAAGAGTCTCTGATGTTTGTCAGGTCTTGTTCAATTCTATTCACTTTGGCCTTGAAGTATATCAATCTTTTAGGGAAATGTAGTAAGGATGTTTATGTCTATTGTTTTTCTAGCTTGTGAAATCTGAAGAAAAGTTGACGCTCTTAATCTATGAACCACTTTCCCATCAAGGACACACCTTTAAAAACATAAGTTAAAGTGTCTCAAAAAATACCAACATGATAAGTATTTCACAGATCAACCATATAAAAAATTTTTTGGCAAATGGGTAAAAGGAAACTATAGTAAATATATTAAAGAAGCAGTAATACTCATGGAGAAAATGTTTGATCTATGGAGCACATTAATGATTTCAAGTAGTATTCAACTTCACCTAATAGATATGAATGAGTCAGAGGAACCGCTGTCCACGTGATTAGCCACTATCATCCAGATTGCATAGGGTCAATATTGTATCCAAGTGGGAGTAGATACCAGTTTGTCTTCAGCTGGCATTCTTCTGTTTTGAGAACCCACCTCCCCTCTTCTCTGTGCCCTAGAGCTCACTTGTGAACACTTGACTACTCAGGGCTATAGATATGCTGTATCCTAATTTCAGCAGTTTCCCTCATACTCCTTTGGTCACTGATATTTCCTCATGTCAATAGTAAGAGTTGGATTGTAACTAAGCTGGCAGAGAACTCCATGCCAGTGCATTAACTGGCAAAGGTGAACTTCTGACCCAACCCAGCCCCCATGGAATTCCAATATAAACAGGTAGCTTCTGCAAATCAAATAGTAATTGAGATGAAGAAATTTTTTGAAAGCCCAAAGATGAGCCCACGGTTCTTGATTCTTTCCTCTAGTCACTTGTCATGCTTCTAAGAAGCATTATGTGCTTTGTGAGAATGAAGGAGCGGCCCCCCAGCCAGTGCCTGACAGATGATAAATGGGTGAACACCTGTATTGAACCAAGCATCTACATGCTTTAGTTCAGCCGATGTACATACAAAATCACCAATATCCTTGTGCCTTCATTTGCAGGCAAAGTGGCAATAGACTAACTAAATCTTTGAGGAAGCACTGACCCATTCTTAGATACTTAAATTGGACAAGCAAAACTGTCTGCCTCCTCTCCTTCAGGAAAGGATTTATTATGATTTATGACCAATAAGCCATAAAGATTTGGTAGGAAAAAAGGTGTTTTATTCATTTGGTTGAACACTGCCTGGATATATGACTGAGATTGTTCATCAAATCAGAACAATCTGCTTTCTAGATACAGGTCAGGGAAAATGGCCCCAGGCTCTGTGTCTTTCTGTGTTCTTAGTACATCCTCTACAGCAGATATGTCCTCAGCCAAGGGGACTTAAAGAGTCACATTCAATAACTCTAACTCACAATAAATGTCTTTGATTTGTACCATCACTCAGGTACTTAAGACCATGCGTTCTTTTAACCAATCCCTCTTTTAAATTTCAGTTCTAGTGACTGAATTCTTGTACGATTTTTCCTGTTGCCTTCTTAATTCCCTGGATTATCTTTGCCCTGACTTTAGAACCTCATAGACCAGGGGTGGATAAACTACAAGCCAGGGGCAAAATCTGCCCCACCACTTGCTTTTGTAAATACAATTTTATTAAAAAGTCGTGCCCATTTCTTTATGGATTGTCTGTAGCTATTACTGTGTTACAATGGCAGAACTGAGTAGCTGTTACAGAGGCTGTCTGGTCTGCAAAGCTAAAAATATTAACTCTCTGGCCATTAGAGAGAAGGTTTCCTGGCCTGTGACCAACACCCTGTCTGAGCTCTTGCCAGTTGCCCCAGCATTCAGCCCAAAGGTTTTACCTTTACCCTATGGCTTTATCTCTGTAATGTCTACCAGCATGTTTTTCAGAGTTTCCTTTGCATTTTTTTTTCTTTTTTGTATAATTTTTAAGTAAACTCTTTATTTTAGAATAATTTTAGAACTACAGAAAAGTTGGAAGATTATCACAGAGAGTTTCTGTGTACTTGTACCCACTTTCCCTCAATACCTTTATTACAACTAATGAAGTAATATTAAAATAGTATTAAGTAATGTCCATGCCTTATTCAGATTTCCTTAGTTTTTGCCTAATGTCCTTTTTCTGTTGAAGGATTCTGCCCAGGGCTTCACATTACATTTGGTATTGGTGTCTCCTTAGGTTCCTTTAGCTTGTGATTGTTTTTGGGCTTTTTTTTTTTTTTTTTTTTTTTTTTGATGATCTTGAAAGTTTTACGGAATACTGGTTATGTATTTTGTAGAATGTTCCTTTAATTTGGGTTTGTCTGATGTTTTTCTCATGGTTAGACAAGGGTTAAGAGTCTTGTGGCAGAAGACCACTGCTATGGTTTGAATGTGTCCCCTCAAAAATTCATTGGTTGAAACTTAAAGGCCAAGGTGATAGTGTTCAGAGCCTTTAAGAGTTGATTAGGTCAAGAGGGCTCCTCCTCTCATAAGTGGGAGAAAGTCCTTATAAAAGAGTCTTCAAGCAGCATTCAATCCATTTTCATTCCTTCAGTCCCTTCTGCCATATGAGGACACAGTTTTTCTCCCCCTTGGAAGTAGAAAACAGCCCTCGCCAGACGACTGACCCTGCTGTTGCATTAATCTTGGATCTCCCAGCCATCAGAACTGTCAGAAAATAAAGTTTCTGTTCTTTATAAATTATCCAGTCTACAATATTTTGTTATAGCAGCACAAACAGACTAAGGCAACCATGGAGGTAGAGTTCCATTCTCATCAGATGGTACCAAGTATACATACGGTCAACATGGATTATCACTGTTGATGTCGACCTTCATCACCTGGTAAGGTAGTGTTTGCCAGATTTCTCCACTGTAAAATTACTTCCCCCTCTCCCCCTTCCCATACTGTACTCTCTGGAAGGAAATCACTACACATGCTCCTTTACATTTTTATCAGCTTCTCTAGCCATGTAATATCTTTATGCTTTGTCATTTCCAAAACCCCAGCTGGTTTTTGCTGGTGCTTGTATGGATTTGTGTTTATTTTCTGTCACCAGACACTCTGGATACCATGCATTACCATCTCATAGGCCTGTCACTCACCCCTAATTGTTTGTGTCCATGTGCTTGCCCCATCCTTGTGGACCTATGTACTTTCCATGTGATTTTTTTTCTCTATGCTGAACTATGATCTTGCCAATCAAGGTCAAAATAGGCCTGAATTGGCATAGGTTGAACTATAAAAGTTGAAAGATATGAAAAAAAATCTATGATTATCACCATTAACATTTAATGGCATGAAGCATTCTGATAAACATTCCAGATCTATTGTCAGTGATGATAGAAAAGTATTAAAATGACTTTATTTAGCAAGAACAGGGAAGCATGTGAGTAAAAGCAGTTGTGAGAACTGGATTTGTACAATTCTTGAGAAAAGATAGGCTCTTGGGTGAGCTAATGGATATTAATAGTTTATAATTACATACAAAATATAGCACATGAATATAATTATCTAATTTCAAAATGGATAAAAATTTAACTAAGCTTATAGCGCATTGGGACAGAAGATGTCATGAGGACTCAAGGCAGAATTCAGGGAATATTTCACAAAAACACACATTTTGATCAATTCAAAATTGCAGGCTTATGTAAGAAATAAATATGAGGATGAGGTGGGGAATCTACTCAAAGAAGAAACCTACTTGCTTCTGGCCAAATTAGAATGTAAAATAAGCTTTGTAAAAATCATGTTTGGGTCAAGTGAATACTTTTAAGAACTGGAGATCGTTACAGTGCAGGAAAGCATTTAAGCTGCTACTTAGCTGAAGGTTGGAATTAAATGTACAGCATGCCTATCTTAGGCACAAGTAGTGACAATTTGCTTTGTACTCCATGAATATTCGTAACCAATTAAAAACAAAGAAAAAAAGTACAGTATGCCCTTGGATCTATTCATAGAAGCTCTAATGTTTATTAGCACGTGAGAGAGCTATTAAGGTGTTACTTCCTTAATCTGTTTCATAAGAAATAATTTAATTAGATATTAAATAGTCTTCAAACTTCTTCCTAAATTTTTAAAATTTAATCTTTGACCAATTTTAGATTCACTATTAGTATTTATTTATTTATTTACTTTTTTGGTCACTCAAGTCTATTAACTCAAATTTCTAGCATACAAAGCATCTAAATTGTAGTGATCACATATTTTTTTTCCTCAGAGAGTGTTTGTTAGCTTTGAGTGAACTGCTATTATGAACAACAAATTACGTTGATAAACACTGCAGTTAAGAGTGCTGAGGTCTCCAGCTGTGTGTTTTCTCATCTATGAAGAGGTTTGGGAGGGGAAGTTAACCTTGTTCTCCCAGCTTTTTTGTAAAGCGAAGCCCGAGCCTTTGGGATAGGTGATAATTAGAACAAGAAGTGAGGCATTTAACCACAACACTTGACTACATAATTAGATAGCCTTGGTTTTATTCAGATTGCACAAGGAATGATGCAGGCTTCCTGAAAGCAATGGGCAGACTCCCCAAACCTCCCCTGGAGACATTCCTCTGTAGGAGCTTTGCCTGAGAAAGAGCTCTAGAGTGGGCCCCACTGAACCTGGTGGCACTTATGCAATGCCCGTGAAGTCGGGATTTGGCTTGCTATACTGTCAGACCTTGTTTTCATCTTCTTGCTTTGTCTCTGAATGCATCCAGATTTTTTTTTTATTTCTTCTATGAAATGCACCGTTCCCAACAGGAGTTCTGAGTGAAAAGCTAAGGCTATAATTTGCCTTAGTAAATTATACAAGATGCATACATAAACTATTTTACCAGAAGCAAGTCTGAATTTTATTTCCTTAAATATTAGAAAAAAAAATGATTGGTACACATTACTTACTCATTTAATATAATTTTACTCAAAAAGGCACACTGATACGTATATTAAAATGTTCTGTATTGACCAAATATCCACAATCTGTGTTTATTATTTTATTTTTATAATTTATCTTCTACTGATATTTTAATTCTAGACTTCTGCTGTCTTTAACTTATGTATTATTGGCAGTTTTTATAGGTTTGGCTTTAAGGTCATGGTGTTCTCATAATTATCTATGTCATCAGTTCTTTATTGATTCAGAAATAAGTGTATTGAATTACTGGTCATCCTTGTAAACAACGTGTTGCTTGGATTAATTTCCACTGAACTTTCTTTAGACTCTTTAGAAAACTGTACTAGATTGAAATAAAGATAACAATTCTCAAGCAAAATAATCCATTCATTCATCCTCATTTATTTAAGAATTTGAGATACTAAACATTGGGATACAAAGACACATACTCCATCTTAGTCATAAATGATTAGCTATGTTTTCATTCACACATGTTTTATTCCACCTTCGTCTCCTTCCCCCACACTTCTTCCCCACCAATAGATTAATGATGCCATAATATATATGTCTATACTTAGAATAGTGCTGTGATGGAGAGACACAGAGATTAGCTGCCCAGATTTCTACTGGAAATAATTACTTGTTACCTCAACCACTGAGAGAGCTGTCAGTCCCCTTTAGGAATCGCCATAGTTGTAGAAAGCTACCTTGCCCAAGGATCATATACATCCAAGGGCTAATTGAGGCAAGATTACAAAGACCTGGCTATTTTGACCTAATATGGGATAATACTAATGTGCTTTTTTTTCTCCATCATTTCCTAGCTCCCTATGGAAAAGGCCAAGGTGTTTTCTGGCCTGTACCATCCTCTATATCACCCTCTGCCCAATTTTCCCCCTCTCTTTCCAATTTTTCCTCTCTCTTTCCTCTCTTCTTATCACTAACCTCCATCTCAGAGTCTGCTTAAAGGAGACTCTACCACTAGTGCCTTGTTGGTATCCAGTCTTATCTGAATTGTGATTTAGGTAAGTAAGCCTTTCCAAATAAGCAATCCAGTGTCAGCTGCTAGGTGCACTACATATATCATGTGTACCCTAAAGAATGGTGACAATTCCAATACTCCCTTAATACTTGTGGCACTTAAAGGATGACAACAAAGACAAAAGGTGTGGCAATGTTGTGTGGTGGCAGAAACAGTAAGTAGTAATACATACAAAGAAAGCCAAAATTGGAATAATTGCATTCCTTTGCTGTGGTAAACATAATGTTTCAAATACTACTGGCATAAACAAAAAGGTTGATAAGTACAGTAGAATACTGAGAAAGTAGATGTAACCACTGAGGTCTTTTCTGTGCAGAAGGTGACTCAGGGCAAAATAAAAATAATATAGGACCACCACCATCAGGAAACACTAGCCACTTATTTCTTCACTGCTGGAGAATCAACACACTGAAGATAATCATATGAAGACCTGGAAAAGGGGCTTCTTATTTAATATTAGAATCAATTTGTCTAAGAAATTACAGTGAAGTGGCCTCACTGCATATATATAGTGTACATTATAAACTAAATATACAAAATCAGTGTTTTCTACATGATAATAAAAATTGCTTAAAAATCTAATGAGCCAAAGTTTCTATTCACAAAAATAAATAATTTATATTATTTAGTAAGAATTATACAGAAGAAAACAAAAATCTTTGAGTGATATGCTAAAAGTTGCATAAATGAAAGGAACATCTTTTCCTGTAATAGACTCCAAATTACTCTATTATGACATTATTGACTACATAAATGAGATTGTGTTGAAACTTGACACAAGGACTTTATTTTTATCATAGGAAAATCATGAAGTAAAGCAATAAAATAGATTTTTTTCCTATTAGATGTTAAAATGTTTCACAAAATTAAAGTAGATGCTAGAAATGTACTTACTTTTTGGTGCCTTTGTTGAAGATCAGTTGACTGTAAGTAAGTGGGTTCTCTATTCTGTTCCATAGATTTATGTGGTGGTTTTTATGACAGTACTGTACTGTTTTAATCACTATAGCTTTGTAGTGTAATTTGAAATCAGGTAGTGTAATGCCTCCAGTTCTACTTTATTTGCTCAGGATTGCTTTGGCTATTCAGTATCTTTTGCTGTTCCATATGAATGTTAGAATTGTTTTTTCTATTTCTGTGAAGAATGTCATTGGTATTTTGATGGGAATTGTGTTGAATTTATAGATTTCTTTGGGTAGTATGGACATTTTCACAATGTTAATTCTTCCAATCCATGTATGTGGAATGTCTTTTCATCTTTTGGTGTCCTCTTTAATTTCTTTCAGCAGTGTTTCTTTTAGTTCTTATTGTAGAGATCTTGTACCTTCTTGGTTAAATTTATTCCTAGGCATTTTATTCTTTTGGTAACTTATAAACAGGCTTGCTTGCTTGATAATTTTTTCTGCTGGTTTGCTGTTGGTGTATAAAAACACTACTGATTTTTGTGTATTGATTTTATATTCTGCAACTTTGCTGAATTTGTTTATCGGCTCTAAGAGTAGATAGCTTCTTCAGCAAATAGTGCTGGGAAAACTGGATATCCATGTGTAGAAGAATGAAATTGGACTGGTACATCTCACCATATACCAAAATCAACTCAAAATGGATTAAAGACTTAAATGTAAGACCTGAAACCATAAAACTACTAAAAGAATACATACATTTCAGGATGTAGGACTGGGAAAAGATCCCAAAAGCACAAATAAAAAGCAAAAAATAAAAAATAAACAAATGGGATTATATCAATCTTCAAGCTTATATAAAAAGCTTATATATCAATCTTATATTAAAAGCTTCTACACAGTCAAACTTACATAAAAAGCTTCTGCACAGCAAAGGAAACAATCAAGAGTGAAAAGACAACCTACAGAATGGGAGAAATATTTGCAAGCTATACATCAACAAGGAATTAATATCCTGAATATACAAGGAACTCAAACAACTTCACAGTAAAATAATTAATAATAATAATAATAATAATAATAATAATAATAATAATAATAATAATAAAACAATTAAAAACGTGGCAAAGGAATTGAATAGACACTGTTCAAAAGAAGACATACAAATAAATGGCCAAGAATTATATGAAAAAAATGCTCAACATCGCTGATCATCAGAGAAATGCAAATCCAAACTACATTGAGATATCATCTAACTCCAGTTAGACTGGCTATTATCAAAAAGTCAGAGAATAACAAATACTGGTGAGGATGTGGAGTAAGGGGAACTCTTCTGCACTGTAGGTGGGACTGTAAATTAGTGCAGCTATTAGGAAAACAATATGGAAGTTTCTCAGTCAACTACAGATAGAACTACAATATGATTCAGCAATCCCACTACTGGGTATATACCCAAAGGAATGGATATCATCAGGTCAAAGGGATAACTGCATTTCCATGTTTATCTCAGCTCTATTTACAATAGCCAAGATATGGAACCAACCTAAATTTCCATTGATGGAGAACTGGATAAGGAAATGTAGTATATATACACAATGGAATACTACTCGTCCATAAAAATGAATGAAATTCTGCTGTTCACAGCAGCATGGATCAGCTTGGAGAAAATTATAAGTCAAACAAGCCAGGCACAAAAAGAGAAATACACATGTCCCCACTCATAAGTAAGAGCTAATAAATAAATGAAGGGGAGAGAGAGAGAGAGAGAGAATAATTATAATACATTGAACTTTCAGAAAGAAAGAATAGAGCTGTGGTTACTAGAGGTGGGAAAGAGGGAAGGGAAGGGGGTTTAGTGACAAATTGATTAATGGACACAAAGAATGATTATGTTTTGTAATGATGAACGTGATAATTATCCTAATTTGGTCAGCACACATCGTACACAGGTGTTAATAGTCTACTCTGTACCCCACTAATATATATAATCAAATACACTGTAACAAAATTGGAAAAAAATACAGAGAGTTTTTGAAAAATAACAAATCAATTAGATCGAATAGAAAATCTATAAACAGATCCAAATAAGTATAAAAAATGTTATTGGTAAAGTAACATTTTAATTATTTGTCAAAGCTGTTAATCAACAAATGATGCGGAAAAATACACATTTAGATCTTTGTATTACATATTACCCCAAAATAAGTTCCATATAAATAAAAGCATGAATAAAAAAGTTAAAAAGCAAAACACTGAAAACAATAACTTAATAACAATAATTTAATATTTGTGTTCTTCTGGGTAGGTAAGATCTTTGGAAGAATAGATAAAGGTAGAAACAAATAAAAAAATCACTCACTGGATTTTGCTACATAAAGATTTAAAGCACTTGTATGTCGATATCACCTTAAAACAAACTAGAAAAAATGGCAGTGTTTATTGTATATTGTTAATATCATTGATATACAAAGAATTGTTTAAAAGCAATTTGACCTACCAACCAGCTGCCAAAAAAAAGCATTTTGAAAGACACAATGACATTAATAAAAGAAATAATCTAAGGATATAAAATGCAATTCACAAATTAAAGAAAAAGAGAAACTGCTGTTACAAATGTTGCAAATGTTTACTCTCATTGGCAATCACCGAAATATGCATGCTAAAAATAAGAAGACATTCTTATGTATGTTAAATCCAAAATCAGCGGGAAAATGGGTAAAAATGCACTCTGGAACACTGTCAGAAGAATAAGTTAGACATATATCTAGTCATGTCTATATCTGTATCTATCCAAAATTAACTTTAATGAGCTAATATGATGTTCCATTATTAATATCTCAGCCATTTGTAACCATGTTCAAAATTTGGAGATTAATTGTATTTTTAAAATTGAAATGGTGCAACCCCTATGGAAAATGGTTTGGAGATTCCTCAAACAGCTGAAGATGGATCTACCATATGACCCAGCTATCCCACTGCTGGGAATATATCCAAAGGAATGGAAATCATCAAGTCGAAGGTATACCTGGGTATTTCTTTTTCACTGCCTGGTATTTCTTTTTCACTGCCTGGTATTTCTTTTTCACTGCCTGGTATTTCTTTTTCACTGCCTGGTATTTCTTTTTCACTGCCTGGTATTTCTTTTTCACTGCCTTGGTATTTCTTTTTCACTGCCTGACTCGTTTCACTTAATATTATTCTTTCAAGGTCCATCCATGTTGTTGCAAATGGGAGTATTTCATTCGTTTTTATAGCCAACAACAACAACAACAACAAAAACGGGGGGGGGGAGAGGGAGATCTAACAACCTCAACTTTTTTTTTTTTTTTTTTGAAGCTCTTACAACAAGAAAATGGAGGGGACACATCTGGGTGGGAGGGGGGAGCGAGAGGAGGGAGGGAGATTTTGGTGATGGGACACAATAACTAACTACATTGTATATTGACAAAATAAAAATTTTTTTAAAAAGTTGTGAAAAAAATAAATAAAAATAAAATAAAATTTTCTACAATAAATATTTTGGTAATTCTGTGACAAAAAGAAAAAAATTAGAAGGGTCCACCTTACACCATAGTATCAAATTATATAGAGGTTTAATACATCCTGACATATTTCAATTGATGGGCTGCACTCCCAGGCAGTAATCAGAATCCTCAAAACTTGTTACCAAGCTTTGAAATCACAATACTGTCAGTAAGCTTTCCTCATCTCACTATGATGGCTGGTCAAGTTATTATCCAGATCTGTGCCGTGATCCCCAGTGAAGAGAGAGCTATAAAAGCTGATAAAAGAAACACCTGAACCAAAAAAGCAGTCCTAGTTCTAAGAATCTTTGGAATTAAACTAAGCACACTGCTGAGCATTGTAAATAAAAGATGCTTTAGCTCTTTAAGCAACAAGAGGCAAGTGAACCAGTCTGACAGAAAACTTAACAAGCTGGACATGACCAAATGGTTTGGGGATTTATGAGGGAAGATACTACAGTTAACGAACCAGCAGGTAGAAAGTGCACATTTATTTGTCCAGGATTTTCAAGATTGGGCCTCTTGTGATTGAAACTGCTCATTTATGAATCCACTGAAAATAAAGAAATTGTTGCACTTTCCCTACAGTGTAGATCATGGAAAGGTAGATGATCAAAGGTTACTGAAAGTATTTTGTATTCATTTGTTTATTTATTAGTTCATTTAATATGTATTAAGGATGAACTAAATACCATACATTGGACCACAAACAATGAAAAATTAAAAATAAAATATTACGAATTACTTCTGGAAACCAAAAGGATTACTCAATATTATCATACCAAATTTCATTTCTGATCATTACACTAATACATTCCTTCTCTGAAAACCTCAATTAACACATAGGATTTATTTTACGTCTCTCTGAAATAAGGGCGTTCACAAGTATACACAAGTGAACCTATTAAATTCAGCCTGGGCAAGAAAGACACCTTTTATTCAGATAGTTTTTATGACCAATGCCATGTTTTGATTCCCATACTGCACTTGTCTCTGGCTCCTGGTTACGACTTTGCATCCCCTACTCCTAATTCCTCGAACAAGCAAACCCCATCCTCCTGAGCAACATTCAGGACTAGTTCTGATTGGTTGATGCTGTTTAGTTCACCAAATGCCTCTCTAAAAAAAAAAAAAAAATTGCAATTGAAAAACATAGTAAGCTTACTTTCTTAAAGTCACCAAGTTAGCACATTCCAAAAATTGAATAGATCCAATCAATTATGTCACTTAAGCTGACAAAAATCACAGAATCAACTGATTCAGCTGGCTCCTGTATTAATAACATCAGAACGAAGTGTCACTTTTTGCCTGTGACTTTTCTCTTCACAAGCCACTTAATTGTTATGTATTACAACTGAAAAACTTGTCACATTCTGAAAAAAAATATTTTTCTGAACTGAACAAACATGGAGAATAAAATTTGACCAAAACACTTCTAGAAAATCTGACAAACCTATTGAGTAGTTATCCTTTCTATGTCCTGTTTTCATCTATTTATTTCCCATATACCTTTTTTCTTTGAATTTTGGCAACGAACATATATTTCTTTAATAATTTTCCTTTAAAAATATTTTCAGAAAAATATTATGTACAATTGTTTCCAAACCTTTTCTTGTAAAAATTATTGTTGTTTTCAATAGTGCTTTACCTGCCATTATTAATTCCCAGGATATTATACAGTGTTTAAGATTTTTTTTAAAAATGTATCCAGGCATACAAAATGAGTCTTACCTGTACACTTATATTTTGTTTGCATTTTACGTTTTTTAATGAGACGTTAACTTACAGCTCCTTAAAGCTCAGGTTTATTTCATCATCTATGATCCACTTATTTATTTTTCTTCATTTAGAATACAGTCACCAAGTTTTATCCATGATGCAAGCATAGTAAATAAAGCATATGGAAATGCCTAGCACTTACATTGGACCACAAACTATGAAAAATTAAAAATAAAATATTAGGAATTACTTCTATTCAACTTTTATTCAACCCCAATTTCACCGAATGACCGATACAGGAGGCATCGACTCTAAGGTTGTTCAGCACACATAAAAATAAATAAATAAATAAAACATTTCATAACGGCTGAAGTAAATGTTTCCTCTGCGATGACTGTCTGCTGTTTAGGGCACATCTTAAGATGACCATTTTTCTCTGTCATTCTGTTTCAGTTTGCCACTTTCTATTTTAAGTTAGAACCAAATCTTTTATAAATATGAAACTGGTCCAAGTATAGGACAATTGAGCTCAAAAAGTTCTGTCAAATTCAGTCCTCAAATTTATTTTCGTAACCCCAAACAAAACAATTTATGTCTGAAAGAAATATCCAATTCCTCTCACAAACCAACCATGCAAAGTTAACTCTGCTGAATAAACAGAAAAATACAGGATGAAATCAGCTATTTGGACGTAAAGATTTAGCAGCAGCAGTATAGGATGTGTGAAAGATAGGAAAGAGTTACAAAAGGTTTTTAGGGGGAGGGTGGGTGATAAGATAAATCTTCTGTTTTTTTTTTTTTAAATTGCTTATTTTAAAGAGTTCTAGAACAATTTATAAGCCACAACTGTTAAAGAACAGCATTCTTGATATTCTCAATGATAGATAGCTGATATCTATGTCATAACTGCAAGAATAGAGAGATACTCGGAGGTAGATGAATAGGAAGAGATGGTTTACTGGTATCACTCTACATGCTATTTTTAATAAGTAATATCTATTATAATTTTAGTTGAATTTAAAGAAGAAAAAATTGCAATGAATCTGAAGTAAAACTGAATAATTTGCCAGTTTATTTTTTTAATATGTCTTTTTCTCAAGACAGTGTATCTTAAAAATTTAAGGGAAGATATTTTTTAAAACACTGAGATGGCAGAGTCATTATTCTTTGTAACAGTATGTTCAAATTTTAGACAGTAATCACTTTCCCATAGAGGCCTTCTCTGACACTCCAGCTGATATTGTCCCCTTTCCTTGTTTACTGATAGTTCATTATTTTGATGTGATTCCTTTAAGGCATTTATTACTAAATAAAATTATTTACTTACATTTTTAATGTGCTTTCTATTTGTCTCCCTGTACTAGAGAGTAATACTCTTGAAGACAGAAAGTTTACAGCACCATTTCTAGGTGCAAGTATTTACTGACCGAATATCAGGAATGATATGGTGATTGGCACCTTATACCTCCTCCCACCACCCCTCCTCGCCTGCCAAATATTATTATTTATGTTACTATTTTTACATTGTCAAAACGTAATACAACTCTATTTTCCTCTGTAGGCTTAATCCCCACACGTGCTAAGTCTCAATTCTACACGTGAATGAATTAAGTGCTCATTGTCATTCGCTACTATCATTTCTCCTTTGCAAGGTTCTTCATTCTGGTTAGCTGCATTGGCCACTAGGAAGATTTTCCAAGAAAGTGACTGAATATTATTTCCCTGAGTTCTGTGATGTTTGAGGATGTTTGTCCATTGTTTCATACCTGAAACTCCTATCAGCTGGATACACTTTTTTGGCCCTTTTTTTTTTTTTTTTTTTTTGGCAGCTGGCTAGCACAGGGATGGAACTTGGACCTTGGTGGTGTCAGCACCACATTCTAATAAACTGAGCTAAACAGCCAGCCCTGGATTGATTATTAGTAAGTCACATTTCTTTTTTGCACAATTTTATAGACATCACTTCTTTGTCTTATGGCATTTATGGTGTGGTAGAGAAGTCTGAAGTCAGCCAGAACTTTTCATCCTCGCAGATAATGTGTCTTGTGTCCTTGTACCTGAATACATGACAGTTTCTCTCTTACCCTAGAAATTTAACAATGTGCCAGTTTATTTATTAATGCTGATCAGTCTGGTTTGATGTTTTTTAAAGAACAGTGTTTTTTCCATCTTCAGATTAACTTTTCCTTCATTACATTACAAAAGCAATTTTCTTCATGATGCCTTTGAAACTGTTTTTTATCTCTCCCATTGGTTGGCATTTGTACCTCAGGAAAACACATTCCGTTATGTCTGCTTACATTTATTTCTTCTCACATTGTTTCCCTCATTTTATTTCCATATATGTCATCCACAATTTCTCCAGATTTTGTGTACATAAGAAGGGAGATAGTCATTAAAAAACACACAAATAAATATTATGAAATTACAAATTTCACTTACCAAATTACAAATGCTATATAGGAAAAAAGTCAATGTCTTTCTTGATGGAGTTAAAAGGGGACCAAATTTATATCAGGTAGTAAAGAAAGAGGTCTCAGAAGAAGTGATATTGAAGCTGTGACATAAAGCTTAAGTCAGTGCTCATCATGGGCAAAGTGGAGAGAGAATCTTTCTATTCAGAGAGAATAGCGGGCATAAAGGCTCTCTCTGCAGTGGGAAAGTGCTTGGCATGTTTGAAGAACTAAAAGACAGTCAATATAGCTGAAATGCAATGAATGCAAGGAAAAAATATGATGACTTAAAATGATTTTTGAGAGATAAGGAAGATTATGTAGGGCATGTTAAAGGGCTCTAATTTTAATCTAAATTAGCTTATAATTCAGTCCAGGATTTTTTTTTTTTTTAAATAAAGAGATGCAGAATATGTAATAATATCACTTTGGCAGTTTCACAGAATTTGAGGGGTAGGGCAAAAGAATGAATAAATAGACCAACAGGTGGTTATATTTTGGATAAGAGTTGATGGTTTGCATGATAGCAATAGCAACAGACATGGAAAGAAAGGCAGAGACTGTAAGATGTCTTTTGGAGTTAAAACTGACAGGATTTTGTAATTAGTTGAGTATTGCATATGTGCAGAAATAAGAGGAATATGAAGAAAACCTTCAAATTTCTTATTTATACAAGAATATGTAAAGACATCACTTACCAAGTCAGAAAAAATGCAAAAAATAAATAAATAAATAAATAAATAATAGTGTTGTTTGTTTGGTGTTGGGGTGTGGAAGATATGAGTTCTTTTGTATGTATGTTAAATTTGTGATGTCCATTGGACAGCAAAGTGAGATATGAAGTGGGCAGCTATACATATGAATTCAGTGCTTGGTAGAGTGATCATAACTGATTGACTTAAGATTAAGAATCATCTTAAATATGACTTAAATAAGGTAGTTAATTACCTGGTGTGATTATATAATATAATCATAGTGTAATTATATATAATCCAGAGAGTATACAAAGAAAAGGGAAAAGTAGTAAAATATTTACAGAATACTCTTCATAAGCCAGGCACTTTTTAAAGCACTTTACTTGTGTTACCTCATTAAATTCTCATAAGAAGCCAATGCAGTGGGCTACTCCTCTCATTCGAGTTTTATCGATGAGCACTATGAAGTAAAAAGAAGTAAGCTGCCCAAGGGCATACAGCTAATTAATCATTTTTTCTGGAAAATTAAAAGAAAGGGTAAAGGAGAGGTGAAAAGACAAGAGAAGGAGAAGAAGATGGAGAAGACAGAGGAGGAAAGGGGATGGGAGAAGAGAAAAAAGGGAAGGGAATGGAAGGGGAATAGGAAAGAATACTGGAACCAGGGACTCCCTAACACGTAAATGTGAAAAAAACAAAAAAGGGAACAAACTAGCAGAAGAGACTGAGAAGAATGTCTGGAAAGTAAGAGGAAAGTCAAGAATATATATTTCCAAGAGAGAAAATTTAATAATTGTTTTAAAAAATGCATATTAGTGTCCAGCTCTGTTGAATATCGTAAACTCTTTAAAGAATACGAAGTTAAAGAAATGTTCTTTGGCTTGGCAACGTGGAGGAAATTAGTGACACTGACCAGAGCAGGTGGAATGGAGTGGGAGGGATGGCAGCCTCGTTGGACTAATTTGAACAGTGAATGCAGAAATTCTACTTCTTGCTGTATAGCAGTTGAAATGTTCTGAAGGACGAATCTAACTCAATATGTGATCCTATGTATAGTACAACGAACATATTTTAATCCATTTATTACTTGTAAGGATGTGAAGAAAGCTCCACCCCCACCAAATGAACAGATCAAATGGGAATGATGAGTGACAAGCATAACTAAAATCTGAGTTTACCGTGGGGACCAATGTGGTTATTAGGATGGGAATAGAAGACTTAGTCATGTGACTGTGTTAAGTTAGCACACCAACTCTGAGTTGTTTAAAAAACTTGGGCCATCAAAATGTGTTCGAGTAGATCCAGATTGGTAGCATAGCTTTGAAGGAATATATATAAATATATATATATATATATATATTATATTAAATATATAATATATATTATATTAAGTATATAATATATATTATATTAAATATATAACAAATACATATATATATTATATTAAGTATGTAATATATATATGTATACATATATGTATATTCACTAGGGGACTTCAAAAAGCTCATAGAAAAATATAATTGAAAAATAATACAAATCTGTCTTGAGCTTTTTGAAGTACTCTCATGTATACATATGTATCTATCTATCTATATATTCAAATAGCTTCTCAAAGAGAGCACCTATATTACAATTTAGGCCCTCAGGACTTCTACTGTTTTGTCATAAATATAAATTCACAGTCAAGATGATCAGTCACACAATGATATAGCTTACCTGAGTGAGTCTTAGCAGAAACAACCAATAAAATCTGACCTCAGAAGACAAAAGGACATTACCTTTTGAAATTATAAGATACAGAATATAAAACAGTTAAGAATAAAGTATCTAAAACAATAAAACTTAAACTAAAAAGAAAAAAAACCAGCAAGGAGCAAAAGATTGTCAAAATCTTCAATGCAACATTGAAAGAAAAGGATGAGAATAGAATTATTAGAGATAAATTGTTGGAAGTATAAGCTTTCAGTAATAGCAGTCTATGTAATTACAATCAACTGTCCTATGGTAAACAGCTAAAAAGACAAAGTATGAAGAAAAGTTTAAAAATTGAACTATTAATAAGGTAGGAGTGATGAAACAGTGAACCCAGAAATGAAAGCCTAGCATTCAAAAGTTACTGACTTGAAGATATTGCCAATCTTGAAGAAATTTTTTAAAACTGTAGCTGTGATTTGGACAGCCTCAGAGTAAAGGAGTGTATTAGTCTGCTTGGGTGGTCATAACGAAAAATAAACACAGATTGGGTGGCTCAAATTGTTGAAATGTTTTTTTCATAGTTCTGGAGACCAGAAGTCCAAGATCAAGATACCGTCGGGGTCAGTGTCTGGTGACAGCTCTCTCCTTGTGTTGCAGATGGCCAGCTTTCCTCTATGTGTCACATGGTGGAAAGAGAGAAAGAAGGAGTAAACTCTCTGGTGTCTTCTTAGAAGGGCACTAATTTTATGCTACTGGACAAGAGCCAGGGCCCAACACTTATGACTCTCAAAGGCCCCATCTCTGGATACCATCAAATTGGGGATTAGGACTCCTATGTCTGAGTTTTGGGGGTGACAAAAACACTCAGTTTGTAACAGGGAGCAAAGGTAAAACCCTGGGACCCATCCAAGGTGGAAATATGACAAACCTCTGTACTTTAAGGAGGGACCATGAAGGACTAACCCCACAGGTAAGATGAATCAGAAGAAAATTAGCCCTGGTTTTATAATATCAGAGTGTTCCTGAGACCCTCAAATGTTAAACTTGAATTAAGGAACAGAGACTGGCAGTGCCCCTATGTGCTTACAAGCAGAAAAATTTTAAAGAAATATACATCTAGACTTATCTTCAATAAACTACACAAACCAAAGACAAAGGGAAAAATCTTACAAGTAGAGAAGTACAATAGATTTCCTTCAAAGAAACTACAGTTAAATAGACTCTTGATTTATCCAGAGAAATAAAGAAAGGCAGGAAAACAGAAAATGAGGTGGCCAGTGTGCTGAAAGAGAAGTGATAAACTAATATTTATAAAGTGAATTATCCTTTACTTTATGAATAATAGGATAATGAAGATATGTTCAGAGAAATAATTACTTGCTCATATATTAATATTACACACAATAAATATTAAAGCAAAAGGTCTTAGCATAATTCACATCATAATGATAAAAGGATCAATTCACCGAGAAGATACAGCAGTCCTGAATCTGGAATTACCTAGCTATGTGACTTCAAAATATAAAGCAGTGATCAACGGACCTAAAGAGGAATAAACATATTCACAACCATAGTGAGACATATAACACATCTCTCTCTCTTAGCTAATAGAACATAAAGACCAAACTGATCAGCAAGGAGATAGGACACTTGAACAACACTATTGGAAAATTAAACTAGGGGAAATATATAGAATTATGCCTTCAATATCTGCAGAATGCATACTCTTTCTAAACTTGCACTTAGCATTTATAAAAAATTGACCATATGTACTAAATCGAAAACCGATAAGCAGAAATAAATCATTGTAATGAAGTATACAGTTAAGCAAGTTGTCCAGAGGTGTCTGGAAGATTTGAGAAGACAGAAGATGACTTTACATAATTTTCTTAGAAAGTGTGTTATCGAAAATTACCAGGGGAATGTAGTAGAATTTCTACACAATAATGAACTTGCAGTTTGCGTTCTTGTATGTAAAGCATAAACAGTTGAGTAACTTTTGCCTTCAAAGTTCAGCTTCTCTACTGTAGGTTCAGAAAAGACAGACAGTTTGGGTGAACCAGGCTGGGATTTAGCCAAGCAAAAGTATATAATACTAATTACATCAAATAATAATGGAATCTAAACTGAGCAAGGAAAACAGAAAGAGGATTATAGGGAATGATGTATGATTAAATTATACTGATGTTTAACAGACACGGGCACACACACACACACACACACACACAGCTATACCTTGAAGAGGGGAAGAAGAAAGGACTGTTTTTGGCTAAGGACTCTTTGCATGTTTCATAGTTTTCTGATTCATCCATGACTTCCCCTGCACTCACCCACACATTTCTATTGTGCATTGGAGAATACAAGGGAGGCTTGAAAAGAAGACAAGAGGAACAATCTGGGTTAGCTAAAACTTGGAAAGGGATTTAATAAAAGAATTTGTAAAATGTGGAAAAGGAACATTTATTTTTTACCCTTTCTATTTCAACCACTTAGAACAGGTTTTATTTATCCTTCGAGTATTCACATTAGTAAATTTAAATTTATCAAAGTGTAATTTCTTTATGGTATGCAAATCGAACATCAGAAACAAAACAATGGAGAGAGGATACATTTTCCATCCATACATGGTTACTAGAGAAAGTCAATGTAGTCAGAAATAAAAGCATTTTGTACAGGACTGAACTCAGAATATACACTTTATAAAGCCTGGGGTAAATGATTCTGGTCGTGACATGGGGACTTGGGGAAAGACGGAAGATAAATGATGACCAGAAGAAGTCAGGGATTAGATTATAAATAAAGAGCCTTGTAGGTGATACTAGGAAGTTTGGACTTTATCCTGTCAGCCATCTGATCTCTTTAATGACTTTTGAACAGGGGAGTTGCACAGAGTTAAATTTACAAAGATCACCCTTTTAAACCAGAGTGTGTAGATGCATCAATACAACAGTGAAACAGAAATAGAGTCCAGGAAAAGACTCCTGCAGATATGGGGACATGCTTTGTGATAGAAAGGGCATGCTATTCAACAAATAGGACTGAAGCAATTAGCTATCTATGTGAAAATAATATATAATTCTATCTCTACCTCACACCACATGCAAAAATAGAATTTGTGTGGATTCAAAACCTAAATGAGATTTTAAAAAATTGTAAAATAATTAAAAGATGATTTAGAAGGTCATGTTTATGATCTTGTCATACACAAAATGTACTTAAATCAGACACCAAAAGCAAAAATCAAAACATGATAGATAAAGGGTTGGTATCAAGCATGCATGAAGAACTCCTATAAAACGACAAGAAAATGACAAATGGGCAGTATGCAATCTCATATATGAATAGGTAATTAACAAAAGAAGAAACCCAAACAGGTTCACTCAACAGAATTAGTAATCAGAAAAACACAAGTTAAAACTATGAGATACCACGTTCACTCATCAGATTGCTAAAATTAAAGTCTAACAGCATCAAATGCTGGTAAGGTTGAAGGAAATGGGTCCTCTCATATACCATTGATAGGAGTGTAATTTGGCACCATCAGTAGAAGGATGGATAAATAAATTGTGAAATGTTCATGCAGTGTGTGATATTGTGAAAATACATATTTGGTCTTCATTCCCTTCTCCTGACATACAACTCCTAAAATCTTTAGACTCTCCAAAATGAGGAGTCTTTTTGTATGCTAATGATGGCTGACAACCCCTAGGTAGCTTCAGGGTGGGGTCTGGTCACAAAAATGACCAAGGTGGGACTTCCAGTTCCAACCCCAACCTCCGGGGAGGAGGAGAGGAATTGAGGGTTAATTTGATCACAAGTGGGCAATGATTTAATCAATCATGGCTATGTAGTAAAGCCTCCATAAAAACCCAAGAGGGCTGGGTTCAGAGACCTTCCTGTAGCGAGCACATGCAGGTTTTCATCTCTACTGGCCAGGAGGGTGGCGCACCCCAGCTCCACAGTGACAAAAGCTCCTGCACTCGGGACCCTTCCAGACCTCACCCTATGTGTCTCTTCATCTGGCTGCTTATTTTTATCCTTTAAAATACCCTTTGTATTAAATAGGTAAATGTAAAAAATAAAAAAGGAATATAAACTTTAACATGAAGAAAATAATTCTTCTGTGTATTGAATGTTAATAATTTTCTTTCAAGGTATAT
>NW_007727600.1:278218-281420 GCF_000696425.1 Galeopterus variegatus | reverse complement strand
TTAAATAGGTAAATGTAAAAAATAAAAAAGGAATATAAACTTTAACATGAAGAAAATAATTCTTCTGTGTATTGAATGTTAATAATTTTCTTTCAAGGTATATCTACATTCTAACACAATCACTAATTCCAGGAACTTAGATGCTTTCTACTTGATATCTGTACTCAGAATTACTATTTCCTTTCTATTTTCTCTTCTTTGAAAATGTTCTTTTTTGAAGCTTTCCCATAGCCATCGTCTTTGAATCAGTTTCCTCTAGATTTACTATTTCCCCAAGTCTCTTTTCTCAGCTTTTAGTCAAATGGTTTTAATAAAAATTTTAAAAAATGTACTATGCATGTATCAGTCAAAAAAAAGGACTTGTATTCAGAGTCCATAAAGGAACATTACAACTTAAGAAAACAAAAAAACCATCAAAAACAGGAAAAATATGCAAAAGACACTTCATGAAAGAAGATATGCAAATAAGCAATAAGCACTTGAAAAGATGCCAAATAATATTAATAATGAGACGAATGCTCATTAAAACTGCATGATATATGATACAAAAATATTATTGTAATAACAATACAACTATTAGAATGAAAAAAAATGACCAAGTGTTGGCAAGGATGTGGAGTATCTGCGATGCTTATAAATCACTGGCGGCAGTACAAAATGTTACATCCACTTTGGGTAATGGTTTGTTGATTTCATAATATGTTAAACATACATTTTCTATACCATCCAGCCATTACACTTCTAGGTGCTTATAGAAGAGAAAAGAAAACATATGTTCACAGAAAGATGTGCAAAAGAATGTTCACAGCAATTTAGCCAAACACTGAAAATAACCCAAATGTCTTCCAGTGGGGTGAACAGATAAACAAATTTTGGTATATCCACAGTGGACTATCTATTTACATACTACTTATCTACAAAAAGGAAGACACTGCATACAGTGACATGAATAAGTCTCAAAATCATACTGAGTGAAAGAAGCGAGCCAAAATGAACGCATACTATATGATGTCATTTACATAAAATTCTAGAAAAATGCAAACTAATCCATTGTGGCAGTAAGCAGATCAGTGGATGCCTAGGAGTGGGGTATGGAGGGAAAGATGGGTTGCCAAAGGTCAGAAGGAAACCTTGGTGGTAATGGAAAAGTTCATTACCTTGACTGTAGTGATATAAGTATATAAAAATTGATCAGAATGAAGAAGTGAAATTTATGCAACTTATTGTATTTCAATTATACCTCTTCATGAAGAAAACAATGAATTCCCTTCCTTACCTTATTTGCTTTGTGATGCTATTGTCTCTACTGAAGACTCATTCCTAGATGTCCTAGATCCTTTTTTTACTCTCTCTCCTGCAATTGCATAAGTATACATTCACCTCTACCATAGAAATCATCATAGGGGAAAAATAGCTTTATAATAATGTCTAGAATTCTTACACAGATATTATCTACTTAAATTTACTACCTATTTCTGAGTCAATATTTGTAATCATGCTAACATTTCTGTTCCCCAGCTCCTAGATTGTGGCATCTTTGACAAAAATCACCTTTGACTTGCCATCTGTTCCAGAATCTAGCATACTGATGGTCACACCATCAGCTATGCTAGGTATGTAATCAACACTTGCAGGAGGAATAGGTAATGCTTATGATAAGGGCTTTGCTGTTCATAGGTTCTCTGATCTATTTCCAGGCTCTTGACTCTGCCCTATACCACTGAGATTGCTTTATAATTGAGGTGTTGATTTAAACAATTTTTATGACCTATAAAGTTTCCAATTCTCTGGAAAACATTTGGAAGAAATGATATGGGGGAATTATTTCAGTCATCACCTTCAGTGTTTACATCATACGTTTTATCTGCTGTGATGCCCATCTTCCATGACAAAAGAAAAATCATTTCTTGTTAAGTTTTCTGTTTGTTTGCAAAAATCATCTTATTTCCATTGTCCTCAATTGCAGTTATTTCGGATTCTGCCTTCTGAACTGCAGTATTTACACACATAATATCTATTCAAAGGAATATAGCACATTTTTAAGCCATTATCTATTACTGGAGGTATGTTTGTTATTGCTTTCTGTGCCTCTTATTGTCCTCTCAACTAGGAATCTATAACACAAAATCCCACAAAGCTTTTGTCAGAAACGTCATAAAGGAATATTTTACTATAGAAGATGTGAAAATCCCATTTGGACTTTTTTTACCAATTGAGAGAGATATTCAAGGTAGGGACAATATTATCAGCAAAGACTACACTGAGAATAGTAATAGAGATCTTTATTAGTTCTTTCTTCAAGAAGAGTGAAATCTAATCGAAAACATTTTTGCAAGATAAGTGCATAAATAACCAGTTTTGTGCTAGGTTTTCTACTGCTATTACAATGTGGCCCATTAAGTGTATTTATGGAGTACTCAGTGACAAGAAAATTGTTTGATGGACATATCCCACATAATGAGATTTTTCTGAAATTGTAGTTTTACTTTAAGTAAAAGTCTGGAAATATCCACAACAATATTTCTAGATGAAAGGAGTAGATCTAAGGGAATTAATGGAGACTCATTTAACCTTAACATCCAGGAAGTAACAGCATTTTGGGAAGAAAAAGAAAAAATCAATCTCAAACTAATACCTATTTTATTTAGAAATATATATACATATACACAATACACATATATATAATTTTGATAAATAGAGCTTTCGAAAGGTCATTATGCTACCCTGCTAAGGCATTTAAAATCCCTTCTTTTATAGTAAATCTAAGTGGAAGCTTGAACATATATATCCATCCATCTAAATCCTAACTGAAATGACCAAAAGATGTATAAAAACAGGGGAAATTTGCATCAGACATTCATTCAATTCCAGTCTCAATCTACTTCTACCTCTCAAATGAAATTGATCTTGTCAAGGTCACCAAGGACTTCCATGATTGCAAACTAAAGAAAAACTTCCTTCTTTTCTGGGTCATCTATTCTGCAGCTTTAGACAAAAGTGACCTCTCTTTCTCTCCTTGCTTACTTACTCATTATGTTCTCCTTTCACTCTTCTCTGAAGCTACTCCTCTTGTTTAAAATTTCAGTGTCGGAGTGTCACTGGGCTCAGTTCCTCACGTATTCACTTCTCCGTGCACACACATCTCCGAGATAATTTCATCCAGTCCCTTGGCTTTACATAAAATCTGTTTGCTGATGAATTT
>NW_007727600.1:268512-277241 GCF_000696425.1 Galeopterus variegatus | reverse complement strand
TGTTAGTTGGCTAAGGTTAACTTATGATACAGTAACAAACAATTCCAAAATCTCAGCACGTTACACCAAAGGTTTGTTTCTGCACTCGTTAAATACTGGTTCTTGGTCAACTGAAGATCCCTGATGTGTGTCCTTGTTACTCTTGAATCCAGACTGAAGGGCCAATTTCTATTTGGCATTTGCTGCATTTATGACAGAGGGGAAAGATGTTGGGAAGATCAAACCATGACTTTTAAAACCTCTGCTAGTTGATATGTGTCACTTTGCTCACATCTCATCAGCCACAGCAAATCCTATGGTCTAAGCCTGATGTCTGTGGGGCAGGAGAACATAATCTTCCCACAGAAAGTGCCAGCAAGTGGTTGAGAATAATAATTTGACACAAATGTCTAGTAACAACCTGAAAGTTAACATGTCCAAAATTTAAAGGGGAGGAGGACAGGCGGAAGGGAAGAGGTGGATTAACAGGTACAAATTTACAGGTAGATAAGAAGAACAAGTTCTGGGGTTCTAGTGTCACTAGAGCTAATCATATGACATTGTACATTTCTATACAGCTAGAAAAGAGGATCTTGAATATAATCACCTCAAGGAAATGATAAATATTCAGGGTATGGATGTGCTACCTACGCTAAGTGAATCACTGTAAAATATATGCATGTATTGAAACAACACACTGTAGTCCACAAATATGTACAATTAAAACTAAATTTATATTGTTTGAGGAACCTCCATATCATTTTTCATAAAGGCTGCACCGTTTTGCAGCCCCACCAACAGTNTTGAGGAACCTCCATATCATTTTTCATAAAGGCTGCACCGTTTTGCAGCCCCACCAACAGTAGATGAGAGTTCCTTTTTCTCCGCAATCTCTGCAGCACTTATCATTCTCAGTCTTTTGGATGTTAGTTTTCCTGACTGGAGTGAGATAGTATCTCAGTGTGGTTTTGACTTGCACTTCCCAGATGCTGAGTGATATTGAGCACTTTTTCATGTGTCTGTTGGCCATTCATGTATCTTCCTTTGAAAACTGTCTGTTCAGGGCCGGCCCGGTGGCGCACTGGATAAGTGCGCCGCTTGGGAAGTGTGGCGGCGCTCCCGCCCGAGGGTTCGGATCCCACATACAGACCAGTTCCCGCTCACTGGCTGAGCGAGGCGCGGGAGCAACACTGAGGCTTGCAATCCCGTTGCCGGTCCCCGGTCCAGTACGGGGGCAATACTGAGGGTTGCAATCCGTTGCCGGACACGGAAAAAGACAAAAAAAAGAAAAGAAAAATGTTTGTTCAGCTCCTTTGCCCATTTTTTAATTGGGTTATTTGGTTTTTTGTTGTAAAGTTGTTTCAGTTCCTTGTATGTTCTGGATATAATCTTTTGTCAGATGTATATTTTGCAAATATTTTCTCCCACTCTGTTGGTTGTTTTTTTTTACTCTATTGATTGTTTATTTTCCTGTGCAGAGCTTTTTAGTTTGATATAATCCCATTTGTTTATTTTACCTTTAGTTGCCTGTGCTTTTGGGGTCCTATTCATGAATTCTGTACCCACTCCTATTTCCTGAAGTGTTTCCCCTATGTTTTCTTTAAGGAGTTTTATTGTTTTGGGGTGTATATTTAATTTTTTAATGCACTTTGAATTGATTTTGGTTTATGGTGAAAGATAAGGGTCTAATTTCATTCTCCTACATATTGATATCCAGTTTTCCCAGCACCACTTGTTGAAGAGGCAGTCTCTTCCCCAGTGTGTAGACTTGCTGCCTTTGTCAAAGATCAGATGGCTGTAGGCATTTATTTCTCTTTCTTCAGAAGATGTGCTCCTCTCCAATCCTTCCTATCTCACCAGATGATATCTCCATCCATTTACTTGACCCAGTGAGAGATCTAGAAGGAAACAATGATTCCTTTCTCTCTGTCCATCATTCAATCCATCATTCTATCTTACTGATTCTATAGACACATCAAAAATCTAATTCTCTCTGGCATCACCGCTATCATATTAGTCTAAACCACCGTCTTTTCTCTCCCAGGACTGTGACTGTAGAAACCTTAACATACTCTCTGAGAACCCATTCACCATACAGCAGCCAGAATGATCTCTCTGAAGTCTGAATCGGATAACATGCTTCAGTGAATTCCCATAACACTTATAAAGACATTGAACTTCTTACGGTTGACTGCAAGGCTCTGTAGACTTGATTCCTCTCTCGCCCTAACCTCCAATGGAGCCATTCTCCTGTTTGCTCACTGAGCTCCATTCACGCCAGCCTTGGATCCCATGGAGTGCCCATCTCTTTCCTACCTTGGGCAATGTGCAAGTGCTGACGATTTACTCTTACAGTCTGGACTACTCTCCTGCCCTACACTGCCAAGAAGAAATTTCACCCTCTTAAAGAGGCTTTTTCTGACCATCTTATCCTGACTAAGAAACCCAAACCACTTACCCTGATACCAGTCTATCCTCTGCCATAGCAAAGTATGTGCATAATTCAGAAAACTAGCCAATCTTTTTCATGTTTATATATTTGTTACTAGTTTATTGTTTGACTCCAGTCCTGTAGCATAAGCTCCATGAGGGCAAGAACCATTTTCTCTTGTTATTGCTGTTGTTACTGTTCTCTCATACCAGCTATTTAGTAGATAATCTAAATATTTGTTAAATCAATGATGTGATTTTGCAAAAATCTTTGAGGGATTTCTGCAGATAAAACCAAGGGAAAGGAAGAAACCAAAGACCAACTTAAAACTCTCTTTGGGAGAAAAAGGTAGTTTCTTAGGAAGTGGAGAATTTAGAAAGAAATTCAATGATACCACTGAGAGATGCTGGTTGAAGTTAAGAGATGAGTATACATATATAAATTTCCTTTCATGTCTACATTATAATCATTCAAAAAGAAATATAAGACAGGTATATGGAAGGCAAGTAGAGCCACAGAGAGCATTCTGTGTATTATAACTTGAATAACAAAAACCACAACAAGGTATTCGTTAACATTTTAAGAGAATTTACTCCTGTTTTAAGTGCTTACCTATATTAACTCAATTCTAAAAACAACACTCTGTTTCTCCCATTTTAAATTAAAAATCAGTAGTAGAGAAAGTTATAATAATGTTTTCAAGATTGTAAATATATAGTCAGTGATTGTACTGGAATTTGAAATCAAATCTTCTGAACCTGCATCTTAAACACTTCTCTATTATGTGTGTGCTTCAACATTGCCCCGTCTTGGGTGTGATCTCAATCTGGGTCTGTTTAGTAACCTGGAAGAACAGATGTGGGGTGGAGGTGGAAACAGCTTTCTCTTCTGTACAACCATCAACCTCTAAGTTGGCTTAGAAGACTTGTTAGCATCCTAAGCCACTGTGATTGTTGCTGTCNGGTGTGATCTCAATCTGGGTCTGTTTAGTAACCTGGAAGAACAGATGTGGGGTGGAGGTGGAAACAGCTTTCTCTTCTGTACAACCATCAACCTCTAAGTTGGCTTAGAAGACTTGTTAGCATCCTAAGCCACTGTGATTGTTGCTGTCTCCAAGGCACAGAAATCAATCCTGTAGACAGTCAGTAGGGAATATGCTAACTACTATTAATGGGAGGTCTTCATTAAATGTCATGGGCAAATGACTAAGATTGCTTCTTATCCTCATATAGGCTGCTCTTTCAAATACAGACTGAATGAAATGCAGATTCAGACTTGAGACCTTGGTGCAGAGTTGCATCACTTACATCATGCACACATGTGTGTGTGCACACACACATGCATGCACATACACAGAAAAGAAGGCAAACGGAGAGAGAAAGACAGACTACTTTTTCTTTATTTTCCAATCAATTTTGCATAGAAGACCATACCCGCTTTAGGATTTGGAGCACATTTGCTCAAGAGAGGTAGTGGGAAAAGAACAGCCCATTTTGAAAGTGTTTTTTTTTTTTTTTTTCATTTTCATTTCTCTTTTACTGTTAAAAACCTAAAATTTTATTTGGAAAAAAATACTCATTATCTACTATAGTAAGATTGATATATACTCTTACATGTTTATGCAATATTTTTCTGGATTTGGTATTAAGATTATGATACTTTTGTAAAATGGATTAGAAAGCACTCTAAGACTGACTCCCCCATTGCTCTCTCTAGTGCTCCTTGCCGTGCCATGCCCTCCTCCTGGCCCCACTGCTCATCCCAGTGAAGTCTGATGCTGCCTGGTTCTGCCTGTTCTCCACCAAGCCCCCACATCACATGTTTTAAGATATCCTTGCCTCCTGTCCCCTTCTCAAAGCTCTGTAGCCACATAATAATCATGGAATTTTGTTTTTCCTAAAAATTTGCAAAAAGGGATATCCTAATACTTTCTCAGTTCAATTCTTTTTTTTTTTTTGACATACATATTCATTTTGGTTTTTTTTTCCATTTCAAATTACATTTATTTATTTGTTTGCTTTGCTTTGCTTTTATTTTTATTTATTTATTTTTAAAATTTATTTTATTGTGAATATTCATGAGATACAAAGCTGATTGTCACCCCTCGTGGCATGATGTGAGGGTCAGATTCATACTGGCAGCATACCCATTACCAGAAATTGCATTTGTACCCCGTGTTCCCCACCCAATTATCCCCAAACTCCCTCTCCCACTTACCCCCAACCGCCCTCTCCCTCCCCCTTCCCCCCCCCAACTCCACATTGTATCCCAAGGAATGTTCTCTCCCTCTGCAAGACCAATGCACTACCGTGATCGTTCTTTCCTTCCTTCTTTCTCTCTTAACTCCCACATATGGGTGAGATCATGCTGTATTTATCCCTCTGTGCTTTGCTTATTTCACTTAACATAAGTTTCTCCATGATCATCCATGTTGTTGCAAATGGGAGTATTTCATTCTTTTTTATGGCAGAATAGCATTCCATTCTTTTTGTTGAGACAATGATTTTGTAATAAATTTTTGCCATTGCTATCTTTTTTATGCTTCTGTATTTTTTGGTAATTTATATTTTTCTGAAATATTATACTTTACATCTAGATGTAATAGGTATTAATGAAGAAGTGACATTAGTTTTCACTTATGTGTTGAAAAATCTGATCTACAATGCTCCAACAAACATGTATTGAGAATGTTATGCTCCAGGACTCATCTGAGGTCTGGATATACAACAGCAAATAAAATAGACTATAATCCTCACAGTCATAGAGCACAAATTTTAGTGTAATGTAATGTCTCATTTCTAACATTCACAATTTAGGTATTTTATTTTTAAATAGCTTTAACAAATATTTGTCGAGTTTTATTAATATATTGATGCCATAAACCTTGGAATGTATATTATTTATAGAACATTTCTATGTTGCTAATTAATCAAGGCATAATTGTTGCTGATATTAGCACATTACCTACATCCTTGCAGTTGTTTCATTGTTCCTTGTTTTCACAGCTGAGATGAGAATCCAGTCCTTCAATCCACCTTTCTTTTTCTTTTTCATTTTTTCCTTCCTCTCTTCATTTTTTCCTCTCTTCCCTGTCTTTCATACTTAAAAAGAAAATAAGATAAGGCCATTAGTATGCTTTTACATACAAATGAAACTGTTTTACAAACATTTTGACCTGAAGTTGTATCCATCATAAAATTTTAGACAGTTTGTAATTTACAATTTGTTTTTCTCCTTTCCCCCAGATTTTGCTTTGCTGCTCTTATTTTTGTAAAGGAAGTATTTATATATTTCTGAATGGTTGGATTTTTAAAGCATTATTTCTAGCTGTGCCATCCTTTGTATATTTTATTTTATTTGCATTTTTCCAAGAAGATGTGTGCCATAGTATTTTGGCTTTTAGAATTGACGAGGGGTGTAGTATTTATTACAAATAAACCATAACCACGGACATGTGAAAAGACTATTTTACAAAATAAGAGTATTAATCGTAATATTTTAAATAACTAAATCCTTCTTTAATTCATTTTGCATTGGATATTTTTAACATTGAAGGTCATTGCAAAATTTGGCAATTTTCTTGTGTCCCTACCAACTTTCCTTTCCATATTAATGCATTTTGATTTGAAAAATAGTAAATATGCATAAAATAGAATATATCTTAATAATTCATCTCTGCCATCATTCTTAAATAATAGAGGGTCATCTTTGTTGTCTCTGTTGCAAGTTTTTTTTAAAAAAATAATAATTTCAGAAAAAGGTAAACCCTCTTTACCCTTCCACCCTCTCACCACTACAGTCTTTTCTCCTGCTGCTCTCCTAGACTCAGTCACCTACCGCCAACACTTAGGTTTGTATTATATTCCATTTTCTTGTTGTTGTCCTTTGCATACATGTACATCTTTCTAAAACCATATTTTAAATATTTTAAATTTACATACTCTGTGCACCTCTCTTTATTCACTTAATTTTTTATTTATGAGTTCTATTTATTTTTATATACATGTATATGTATATTCATATGAGTGTGTGTATATATATGTTTCCTTCATTGCTTTAATTTTCTGTAACATTTTCAAACTTTCTTTTTACTTTCTCACTGTCACACTCAATTACCACATACCATTTCTTTCACAAACACTCAATGCTTTTTCTCTTCTCATTTACTGAAAATTGAAATGAGAAAACGCCCTTTATAAGCTCCCACCAAAACTACCACCCCGTTGGCCCCTGAAGCCCTGTGCTCAGTCGTCCTCTTGTTCAGTGAATGGCTGCACACAAGCCTGTCAAAGACCATTTTCTCAACATATACACCAGATGGTATCCCTTTTCCCTCTCAGAAACATTTCTTCCATTATTTCCCTCTTTCTCTCTTTTTTATCCTTCTCCATTGGATCATCTGCATAAGTTCTCTTTCGATCCACTTTACCTTCATGCTATCGTCCATTCCTTTAATCTCATTTCTGGCAGAATTCTTAAAAATAGTGATGGACATTTTTATATCCATTCCAAGACATTCCTTATGTGTCATGTCGTTAGAGAGAAGCCCCTTAGTTCACCACTGCCGTTCCTACAGTATATATTACAGACATTTTCTTTTCAAATTTTGGCATACCCACAGCATACTTTTTAAGGTGCTTTTCAGGATGAAAGTTTTTTGTTATATTTATATTCATTTGTTTCAATGCTCAATGTATTATTAGCAAAAAGTTAAATGTTATTTTGAAAAATGCAAGGTGTATAAATGAAACTTAAACTAATGACCTTGAAGAATTGAAATGGCAATGTTTCACACTGTGTGATGCTAATGTTCAGAATTAACTGACAAAATCAAAAGAATCTGTAACAATTAATATAATGTTTTAGACAAAAGAGATATCTGGTTAAAAGAAATGGATATTATTTACTATGGCTGTCTACACATTATAAATCAGAAGAAAACAACTATGCTACTCAGTGTCTTTTCGTCTTAGCTATTTGCTACAGTGTCCAAACCCCCAGAATAATTTGACCAAGGCATAGTTTTCATTAAGCACTGCTCTAGCTAGGAAGACTACTACTACTAGTAGAGAAAAAATTATGTATGAAGTTAGACTCATGGAACTTGAGAGACTGAGTATTCTATTTTCTCTCTTCTGTCTGACCTCTTAGGTAACCTCTATCATGAGAGGCTTACAACTTAGGGTAATTTGTAAGCTACAAGAAACTATCGGTCAAAATAAAGGCAGATGGAACAAGGTTAGTAATTTTAAAAGAAACAGGTTTTTATGCATTCAAAAATAAGGATTTTATTTGGAGCAGAGAATTGCTGCTATTTGGCAAATTTCTAGCAAAATTCTTCATCCTTCTATTGACAATATTCAGTTTGCTTGCTTACTTTTGCAAACATCATGACATCTTAATTCATTTTTCTTTTATAATTTTCTTTTGAATATGACTTTTTAAAAATTTCACCAGAAACTAGGAAGATAAAAGCTACCTTTGCAACTATCAAACCTGGTCTTCATCCAAGTCTTCTCTCTTTGAATTCAATTCAAACCAATTAATTCATTACCATTGAACAGTGTTTATTGAGTGGTTGCTCTGTAACAGGCACTGGGATCTAGAGTACATTTGAGCCTTTTCTTCATGGAGTTTATGTTTCACCATGAAAGAAATTATTTTAAATGTAAAGAGGGTTATGAAAGGTCACACAGTATAGAAGCATATGGTAAGGAGGACAAGGAATAATTTCCTGGGTAAGTGACTTTTTGAGCTGAGATTTGAAGAATACATAGAAATTAGCTAAGCAGGGAGGAGTTGCAGACATCTGCAACAGAATATGTTGAGGACCAATAAATTTAGAGAACTAAACTAAATCAGCATGCCTGGCTGCAGCAGAACAAATACAGGTACGAGGCATTTTTGATGAATCTAAGAAGGGAGGCAAAGCGATATAACAAAGTGGCCTTTCAACAATGTGTAAGGAGGTGAATAATATACTACTTAACTTGTACCAAGTGCCTTCTCAGGAGAAAAAAAAAATGAAAACTATCTTTGTTCAGAGAAGACCTTTGATTAGCCACTTGATATGGAGATGGAATCACTGAAAGCAGAGGTGTTTTGCAGTTCTACTCCACCCGTGAGAGGTAAAAGGTTAGGTTATTATTTTTTTTCTTTTTCCTCTTTTTCTTCTGGTAGAAAGGGAAAGAGATGAGAGGACAGGTGTAGAGAAGTAAGAGGGGACAAAAGTCTGTATTAATTTGCATTTCCCCAAAGCAGAGCTCTTGACATGGTCTTAGGCATGGGAGTTTATTTGGGAGGTGATCTCAGGAAGCCA
>NW_007727600.1:250696-268278 GCF_000696425.1 Galeopterus variegatus | reverse complement strand
ATGAGAGGTAAAAGGTTAGGTTATTTATTTTTTCTTTTTCCTCTTTTTCTTCTGGTAGAAAGGGAAAGAGATGAGAGGACAGGTGTAGAGAAGTAAGAGGGGACAAAAGTCTGTATTAATTTGCATTTCCCCAAAGCAGAGCTCTTGACATGGTCTTAGGCATGGGAGTTTATTTGGGAGGTGATCTCAGGAAGCCACGAGGGGGAATATGGAGGGTGAAACAGGGAGGGAAGAAAAGCCAAGAAAGGGAGTGTTATTGCCCTGGTGTTTATGATGGGTAATTATGTTCCAACCTGCTGGGATCCTCTGTGAAACCTTGAAGAATTGCCTCAGATGGTCTCCGTTAAAAGCTTCTCTCAGTGGTATTAACACCCTACACTTTTACTTGCTTCTGAACACAGGCTGAGCAGTCTCCCAAGGTGCTGGAGAAAGCCCTAAGGCAGAAAAGGTGAGATCTTGGCAAGATGCACAGAATTGTCTAGCACACCTGCATGAAATAAGGTGCCATGAGGAGATGTGGCATGGAGCACAAAAAGTATCTACTACTGGAGTCAACCAAATGATAAAATGCTAGATACTATAGGGGATTGAGGAGTCATGAGAACCTTGGGTGTAAAGTGGGGAGGTAATTTCTGATCACTCAGAAAGCTCACAGACAATTGTTTTTAATTTTACGTCTCAATATACATTGCAGTTAATTTTCATGCCCTTTTACCCATTCCTCTCTACCCCCACCCCTCCCCCCATCATATCTGTTCACTTGACTTAAAAAGTTCAAGGAATTTTTGTGATTGTTGTGTCTTCTTCTCACCACCCACTCATAGACAATTTTAATTGGTTTGAGTTGCTACAATATAAACCTTGATCTGTATCACCACCACTTCTCAGACTTACTCATGAGAATATCCTCTATCTCTCTCTCTCTCACACACACAGACAAATGCATGTGTGTGTGTGCATGCAAAAGCACACAGTCAACCTCATGTCCTGCAGTAGAGGAACAGAATGCATAATTAAAGGCTAAATTTTCACATCTTGGTGAACTGAGGTGAAAAGGAGGCAGCCCCTACCAGAGCTAGAACTTAGAGCCCACTTGACTCTGGCAGAATACCCCAATCCTCCAACTTGGGGAATTTTCTATAATCATGGAATCTTTTGATTGGCAGAGGGTATAAAATGGTGATTTGATCCCTAGATTCAATGATGCAGGAGACTGCAGTGTTTTCTAGTTTACAAACATCAAAAATTTTGAACTAACAGGTTCTTTAAAGATTTTTTCAGTACAAAATTCACATAATGCAATTTGCATTAGAAAAAAAAATTCTTGTCACAGAGTAGAGAATGGATTAGAATGTGGGGTAAGAGTAGATGTAGGGAGAAAAATTAGTAGGTATATTGCCATAGTCCCACCAAGAGACAAAAATCAATAGGATCTGGTTATTGGAATGTAAGGGGACAAATGAATGAACATGACCCCACTTGAAGCTTAAAAAATAAAAGATAACTCCAGTAGCAATATCTTAAAATAGAGAATACTGGTGAATGAAGAGGTTTTAGAAAGAAGATGATAAATTTAATTTGAGGCATATTTAAATATCGTGTGAGAAAAAAATATGTCTTTCCATATCTAGAAAAGGCACCCAATAAAGAATATTGGGGTCAAGATAGTAATATGGGATTCACCTTTATAAACTGCATCTAAAACCATGGGACTGGCTAAGATTCTGTAGGATTAGACTGAGCTAAGGAGGGAGGGAGGAAGGAAAAGAGGGAGAGAGAGAGAGAGAAGACAAAGTACCTAAGGGGAAAACAACCTTAAAATTATAAATTTTTAAGGACAGGGAGAGGAGGATGAGTCACTGTTAAAGAAGACTAAGAAGACTTACTCAGATGTGCAGGAAAAACAAGAGAATGCATTCATGAAAACCCAAGAGGAAAGAGTGTCTTTTGAAAGAGAAGCTGAATGCTGCAGAATGTTCACACATACTGAAGACTGAAATATGTTCATTTATTCTAACAACCCGGAGGCCAGCGTGACTTAGGTGAAGAGTGCTTTAGAAAGTTCAAGTATGATAAAGACTGAAATATGTCCAATGACTTTCAACCTGGAGGGCCGGGTGATCTTGGGAATGAGGGGCTGGGATTTCAGTGAAGTGATGGAATGAGAGCCACTGCAAATGAGTGAAGAAATGCAGACATCAAGGGCAACAACTGGTTCAAGGAATGTGGCGGAGGGGTTAGTTCTCACAAAGAACAAAGGAAGTAGGTACTACCGTCACCATCGTAGGGACGAAGAAACTGAGCTTTATAGAGTTTAACTGGTCCAGGACCACATTTTATATATCAGAGCAGAAATTCAAAGACCTGCCTCACTCCAAAATTCATGCTAAATTCACATAAACCCTCTATGCCATAACCTCACCACCACCTCAGTTTAGATGTATACTGAAGATGGGAGCGTTGTATCATATGCAAACAGACTTACAATAAAAAAACCTTAACATTAACCATAAGGTTTAGAAGTAAACATGGACAAAATGTAGCACTAATAGTGTCAAAGAAAAGCTAACAAAAATAAGATTTTTTTTTTTTACATATTACTTTAATGCAGATTTACAAAGACATAGATTGGTGCAGCCATTAAATAGAACCACCATATAACACTCTTCTGGGTATATACCCAAAGAAAATTAAATCACTGTCTTGCACCATCATTCCCATATTCACTGCAGCATTATTCACAATAGCCAAGCTATGGAAATAACCTAAGTGTCCATAGATGTATGAATAGATAGAGGCACCGTGATATGTGTGTGTGTGTATGTCCATTTATATGTATATAACAGATGTGTATATATTCCATACATATATGGAATATTACTCAGCCTAAAAAGAAGGCGATACTGCATTTGTCCTAACATGGATGAGCCTGGAGGACATTATGCTAAATAAAATGAGAGACATAAACAGCAAAATACTGTATGATCTCACTTATATTTTGAAATCTAAAGGAAAAAAGGCCAAATATACAGAGAGAATAAAACAGTGTGGTTATGGAGTGTGGGTAGGAAACGGAAAGATTGCTATTATCTCATGAGACCTTAAGCTCTTTTAGGCCAGGTTTCCTGTCTTAATCATCCTTGTTTTTCCTTTTATAGTTTCTGAAACATAATACGCTCTTATGAAATATTTATTGTATTTTACTGAATTGCACTGAATCAAATAAATTAAATACGAATGTGAATTCCAGTTTTAAGATATGATTAATTGTAAAGTTGTTTAATTATAAGTCAGCATCATTCTGATTGTATGTGATTTACTTCTGGATTACTTTACTTCTGAGAAGCATATTTCTATGACTGAAAAATTTATGTTCAATGTGCATCTGTGAGTGATTTTATGAGTGTGCATTATATGTGTTTTTGATTAGTAGGTTCAGTAGATTGAAAGCCAGTCAGTTTTCCCTACTCCTCTGTAAATAGTGTTTAAATATTAATAGCTCTTCCAGGAAAATTTTACTTGTTATTTCCTCATTAAAGTTGGCTGGTTATAAACTGTGAAGCCAAAAGGTACTCTATAGCCTTGATTATAGTGCCTGCTAAGCTGCTGAAATAAAGGGTCACAAAAATCCAATGGCTCAATCAAAATGGAAATGTATTTCTCTCTCCTGTAAGAGTGGGCAGTCTATGGAGATAGGTGGCTCTGTTCCGTGAGGTCATGCAGAGACTCACGGGCTTTCTACCTTGCTGTTTTGATACCCCCCCCCCCCGAAAGATATTCTCAAACTTTACATGCCTCAGAATCTTCTGGAGAACATGTCAAAACAGATAGCTGAGCTGGAATTTCTTATTCAGTAGGTCTAGGATGGAACCTGAAAATGTTCATTCCAAAGAAGTTCCCCTGTGAGCAAAAATGGCAGGTGTTACTGATCTAGGAACATTATAAATCACTGTCCTAGAATGTTGGCTCGCTATGCCTGGTCTAAGCTGATCGCCAGCATATACAGTTCAAGAAAAGGGACAGAAAGAAAGAGAAATACATCTGCACAGTTGTTTTCTTGAAAAGGTCATTTATTGTTCATATCTGTTATTCAAGAACTTAGTCACATAGCAGAGAAAATTGTAATTGGCTTAATTGCAGAGAAAATGGTAAACATAGTCTCCTAGCTGGGCAGATGTGTGACTAATTAAAGCTCAGAAGGTTCTATAACCAAAAAGGAAAGAAAGAAAATATAAATACTGGTGGTACCTTAGCAGGCTCTGCTACAACACCACAGAAAGTATGTTATAGAACTGTTAAGATCAAGGGGAAAATCATCTACTGAAGGACATAATAATAATGATAACAATAACAATGATAATAATAGCCAAAATTTTAGTACCTGTTTTATTCAAGCTCCTTGCTAAATACTTTAGATATGGTATATCCTTTAATTTTCATAGGTATTCTGTGAGGTAGGTCTTACAATGCCCCCCATTCCTCAAATTTCCAGGAATGGACACTAATTTATTGTTCTGATTTTATTATTTGATTTGGAAATTAGCCTGACAATCCCAAAATGTGCGTAAGAAGAACTTTTCAACTTCTAAAGTACAATATTTAAAAATTAGTTAAGTTTTATTTCAGATCTTTTAGAATCCAATCTACCTTATTATTTGCCAATAATTATGTATATCAATATCATCACTTTAAAAAAACTCACTGATTAGTGTAAATAACAGCAAACATATATTGACTATTTATTCCAGACAGTTTTTAATTTTTTTATAATGTACTAACTCATTAAACCCCTGAGACCACTCTGTGAGGCAGGTACTATAATTATCTTAATTTGACAGTGAGAAAACTTAGGTACAAACGTGTTCAATGTCACAGCTGAGCTGGGATTTGAACCCCCACAGTCTGTTCTCTTAACCACTATGAAACTATGCTGCCTTTCAAAATAAATTATTATTACATCATAAGGAGTAATAAAATAAATATAAATATAAATGCATGTTGTAACTGGATAGTAAAGAAAGGTGACAGGACTCTCCCATCATATAAAACATATATAAAACACATTTTTCACTTTGGTAAGATTTTCGTAAAACGTGTATTTAGAGACACGTTACTAGGGAGTCATAACTGAGCTCAATGGTACTAAAATGGATCTCCAAATGAGTAAACAGTCCCCATCTGGTTTGTTTCCATTTCTAAAATGTCTTTGCTTTAATTGCACATTAGCATAAGCCCACTAAAATCACTCTCATTGTAGTCATTGACGTTTAATGGAAGAACACACGGAACCCAAAAGTGGTGTTTTTATTCTCTGCTTCGATTTCTTGTCTCCCATTCTCTCTTGAACTCACCCCAGTTAGCCTTTCACCTCACTGTACAAAGTTGCTCTTGTTAAGGTTACTCATGAATCCATGGTCAAGCCCCTTATTGTGCAAGCAACCATCAGCATTTGACGTGGTTAATCTTTGCAGAAATGTCTTCACTTGGCTTCTGATTTGCCGTTCTCTCGGTTCTCCCCCTGCTCACTGCCTGCTCTTTCTCAGTGTTCTTTGCTGGTTCTTCTTCCCTCCCGAGCACCAGTCCCTTTATATTAACTCAGTTCTCAGACCTCTACTCTTTTTTTTTTCTCTCTCTCACATCTTCTCTGCTCTATGAACATGTACTTCTATGATTTTAAATACCGTAAACTTCTAAATTTGTATCACACTGGACAATCCACCAGAACCCAAGATTCCTTTACAAACGTAACATATCCAAAGCCAAACTCCTTACTTATGCTCCCCAAATCTGCTTTTTATGACATTTCACTCATCTCAGTAAATGAAAACCCTATTCTTCCAGTGGCCAAGTCTATCTTACTCCAAAGTAAATGTTTTTAAGCAAATTCTACTGCAAATATCATAGACAATCTCCTGCACGAAAACAAATAAAAGTACATAAATGATTAATAAATAAATGAATAAATGAATGAATGAATAAATAAATAAATAAATAATGAAAGAATCACATTGAAACTGGTACCTTGATCTCTCTCCACTCCAAAAATTAGCAATAAAGAAATATATTTTCAGATTAAATTAAAATCTTCTGCCAGTTAAACCCATGATCCCAAAACAATAATACCTTCTTGGTGAAATGCAAACAGAACATGTTTCCTACAGTTGACATTTTACATTTCAATCTACTTCCATGGGAATGCAATTTACTTGAAAGAAGATGCTGTGTTTTCTTCATATAGGGATTCCCAGGATCTAGCATAGCACCTCACACATGGCAGGCATATTTGTCAAATAAATAAAAAATTATTACAATTAAAAGGCAATTGGGGCCGGCCCGGTGGCGCACTGGGGAGTGCACCACTTGGGAGTGCAGTGGTGCTCCCACCGAGGGTTTGGATCCCATGTGGAGACCGGTCCCGCTCACTGGCTGAGCACAGTGTGGGCGCAACACCGAGGGTTGTGATCCCGTTACCGGTCAGTAAAAAAAAGACAAAAAGGAAATTGATTTGAGATGAATGACAAGCAATGGTTAAAGCCATATAGTGTATAAATACATTAATAAATTCAATCTTACAAAATGATATGCAGATAGTAATGTTTTTAACACTAGAAGAGAAATTAATTTTCACTTATTAAATAAATTTATTAATAAATTAAGTTTATTAATTTCCAAGACCTATTAATTATATCACTGCATAAAAAATGAGATAATAATAGTGCTACCACAAAATCTAACAACTCTAATGGAAGGTATTCCAGTGGTAATTCAGGTTGTGAGCTGTTAGACATAACCAAGTACTTGCCACAACTCGGTATCTTCACGTATGAGTTCATCCCTGCTAATTCATACACAGCTGCTTTACATGAGCTGATTTGAGTTTCACAAAAAAACAATTAAAAAAAATCCAGGAAGAATACTATGGGCTTGGTTNTATTAATAAATTAAGTTTATTAATTTCCAAGACCTATTAATTATATCACTGCATAAAAAATGAGATAATAATAGTGCTACCACAAAATCTAACAACTCTAATGGAAGGTATTCCAGTGGTAATTCAGGTTGTGAGCTGTTAGACATAACCAAGTACTTGCCACAACTCGGTATCTTCACGTATGAGTTCATCCCTGCTAATTCATACACAGCTGCTTTACATGAGCTGATTTGAGTTTCACAAAAAAACAATTAAAAAAAATCCAGGAAGAATACTATGGGCTTGGTTGTCTTTGTAGTTAAGAGTAATTGTTTTGTAGCAATAGATTTTTGTGTCCCCATGCTGCCTTTCTACATCCTGTGTGGCCTTAGACATGTTACCATTCTGAACTTTAGATTCATTTTCTGTAAAACAAGAGAATAAAAACACCTGTGCCATGGTATGTGAACATTCAGTGTGGCAATTCTTATAAAGCATCAAACTCACTGCCTGGTGCACTATTCTGCTAATTCTTTATTGCTGAGAATTTGCTACTTAATGACAGTGACAACGGAATGGAGCACTGAGGTTTTCATGTTCTTCCATCCCTTTCCATCCTGCCTGAAATCCATTTGAGCAGTTTATCTCAAGCAGGCCAGGATCAGAGGGTGAATGAGGAACAAATATAAAGCACAAATCACAGATGGAGCTTTATCCAGTTGATATTTTATTAATTATATATGTATTTTTTCAAAATGTATTCTTCCCAGAATTTCTTCTCCATCTCTGCTGATTCTGATTCACCTTAAGGTGCTTGTCTAGGGTGTCAGGATGAAGTGTGGAAGGGGGTTTCTACGTGGGCATATTTTTTAAAAACTCTCTGGGTGTTCCAGGTTATGCGGCCCCACACCAGGCTCTCACCTCACACCTGGCTCTCATAATCCCTCCTCCCCCATCACTGCTTCTCAAGAAACACTGCTTTAGCAATCTACTGTGATTTGATTTTGATTTTGTCTTTGTTTTTTGGTGGCTGGCCAGTAAAGGAATCTGAACCCTTGACCTTGGTGTTATAACACTGAAATCTAACCAACTGAGCTAACCAGACAGTCCTAATAATCTGTGATTGGAATGCGTCCCCTCCTTCTATTTCTTTAGATTTTAGTTATTTCTTTAGATTTTAATGGATATATTTATTTTAATAATACCTAAATAGAATACAAATGTCCTTGGATAAGGGCAAATATTAATTCTCATCTAAGAGCTTAATGAGAATTAGCTAGCACCACGCCAAAAAAGTAAAACCCAGTGGTGATTTGATAACTCATTTTGTCTGAATGGCAAATTCTATCGAAAACAATTTCAATTTGATTTTCTTAACTGAATTAACCATCTGAGTCTGAGTTGACAAAATGGAATACTTGTTTTTGATTTTAGTTTGTTTCTGTTTGTTGGTGTTATTTAGGCATAGTTTGCCTTTACAAGAAAAAAAAGTGAAAGGATTAAGAAAAATCAGCTTGAATGAAGGGGTTAGTTGGTCTGCAGAGGTGAAAAAAGTCAATTCGTATTTTCTGGTCAAGAAGAATTTTTGCAAACTGTGGATGCTACTTGTAAAACTGTTATAGCACATAGTAATTCTTTATTTTCCTAAGACAATGTGGTGTTCAATTGAACTTAAATTTAGCTTTTTAAATGCCAAAGCACTTATAGTATTTAAGTCATTTGGCATAGGAATTTTTAGAAGAACAGTCTTATTAAATTGAGTATATGTAAACCCACTACACTTCATAACCAATGACCAAGAAATTGGAGACTCAGACAATTAATATCGGACTTATGTTCAGGGAAGCCAGTCCCACTAAAGTCTTAAGGATGAAGCACCAGTTGTTTTGTTATTTTTATGCTTCTCTTGTCTCTCTCCTCACTGCCAATGCCATACCTTGGCATAGGCAACGTCAGGCTCTGACTTTTATATGCCTCTGAATATTCCTCTGACTTTTCTCACTGCTAGACTTGGGGTAAACAAAGTGCTGAAGTTACATGAGGGTTTTTCCTACTCAGAAGCATGTTTGTGCTTTACAGATTTATTGTGCTCAAATAATTAAGGATGCAGGCAGTGAGCTGAGGATAAGGCAGGGATAATGCCACCGCCACTCATCTGTTGGCACTGGCATATGCTGAATGCATAAAAGCATCTTCATTATGAAAATGATGCTACTTACTGGATGTTTCAGTTGATTTACACAGAGGGTATAATGTAGTTTCTTTGATGTCCAATAGCATGGAAAACAATATGTGTAAAACTGTGCATATCTAGCTGTCTATTAATTAATGTATATAAAACCTTTGCATTTTACTAAGGGTCACCAAATGAGGAAATCAAAGCATTCACCTCATTTTTCCCTGTAGGTTGAAAGCACTACAAATTAAATGATTTCTTCCAGGTTCCCAACAGGAGTAGAGAAAAAGACAACTTTGCTGTGTATTGTTAAATGTCAGCAAAAGTCACATTTTAAAAATGTTATTTTAAAGTTTCAGCTGTAAGGTCAATGATCTCTTCTATTAATAAAGGAACAGAGGATAAGAGCTAAGGTGAAATGTGCATGTGGGTCGACAAGAAACTTGAAACAATAAGGCAACCACTCAGTCCCAATTACATGAAGAGTATTTGCCCAATGCTGTCTTGAAGTTTTCCCAAATGATTCATCATACAAGTTGTCCCTATTGTAAGTACTTCAAATCAGAGTATCAACAATAAACTATAGACCAATGAAATAAATTGACTTTAAAACCAATTATACTACTGCCTTAATTTTTTTCTTACATTTACATATATTTAGGTCTTACCCATTTTTATCTTTCTAGCTTTACAAAATCCTCACAGTCTCATAATTTTTTTAATAATAAAAAAAGATACGCTGTGATGTCAAAAATAAAAATCAAATCCCATCTATCTATACATTAGTTCTCACAGAGCGGTGTGATTTGCTGAATGTACATTAACACTGTTTTGGGTTCATGCTGCATTTTAAAAGTTTTCTTAAAGCCACAAACCTTAGGTCAAAGACTACCTCTGATATTGATGTTGAAGTGGATAGAATTCTAGCTTTGTCTGGGCTATTGTGTCTATTTAAATATTATTTACTTTTCCCATGTCTCTTAAAATTTATGGCACTAGACTAAATAAGTGATACCTCATTTGTGTTTTTATTTTTTTCAACGTGTACTTACTATCATTCCTGTGTGCAGAAGTGTTACAGTGAATTTATATCAGAACTCAAATTTAAACTTAGGATTATAACAAGACAACTGAGTCTGTAAGATTGTAATCCTTTTAATTCTTGTATTCTACAGACAACCTTCAAATGCGTATGCTTCTCTAGCTTTTCCAGCACTTGCAGATTGTGAAGAGGATAATTTTGAACAGGGCACCTCCTCTGCAAACAGGGAAATGAAAGTATTCCTCTGTGGCCTTTGCACTCTGTCTTTTCTCAGATGACTCCTCACAGGCAACTTTCCAGAGCTCATTTCTGTCTCTGGTGTCCTTGTGATCTGGTACTCTGTCCCACGCCTTCTAAGAAGTGCCCAAATATATTGTTGTCTCTAGATTTTCAATAAATCATATTTCCCATTTGTCTTATTTTCTCAGAGGCAAATTTGTTAATCAATTTCTTGATTTCAAAGTAAATTTAGCTTAATGTGAATTTAGCAGCACCCTCACAAAGTAAAAGAACCTCCAGTCTTTCAGAGATAATTTTTAAAAAACTGTTGGATAGTTGTAGCACTAAAAGGCATCAAGGCAAAATTAAACAGTATACAATTTTTGGCATTTTATTTTTTGAAACTTTTTAAAAGTTCAAAAAAGAATAAAGAATAATCTAACAACCACCCATACTTTACCACCCCAAAATAATAAGTTAGATTTTGAAATTTTCTAAACTTTGTCTTTTGAGTATTGCTATATTTAAAATATGTACAATATATATGTAATATGTAAATGCGCTAGTCTTTCTATTTTGTAATCAAATGCGAACATATCAGACAAAGCTAAATTTTACCTGAACTCACTGTAAAAAGTTTATGACAATTTTTTTTACTTATGTGTATCAATCACAGCTTTGGTCATGATCATTAAAAATGAAAAGATAAAATTAGAAAAAAGAAAAGAAATATCCAGTAAGTCAGACTACTTCATGTCTATCAGTTAATAAGCACCTCTCTTATTAAGGGTCCACCGTGTGTCAGATATTACATATATTTGTGTGTGTATGTATACATATATATGTATTTGCACACACAGAGATATAGATTTTTTTTTCTCCTTCCCACATTCACCCTGGCTGAAGGCTATCTAGCTCCCATTTTCCAGTTGAGGAAACAAAAGTACATGAGGTTAAATGACTCCACCAAGGATTCATCTAATAAAGACATCATATGAACTTCAGTCTCTCTGATGTATAAGCCTGTGCTCCTGACTAAACTGCATTGTTTATTCTGTCACCCAATGTGAGTTTAAATTTGACACTTTTTTCTACCATGCCACCAGGCAGATATTTTTTCACAAATTCTATGCCAGGTAGTAATCATTATAAAAATAGCATTTTTGTGGCATTTCTTACTTTAAGAGGAAGTTTATATTTGATTTATTTCATTTAATGACCTACAAAATCAATTTGAGACAGTTGGTGTATTTTAACATTTGGATCATAGTTTAAAATTTGACTAATACACAAGCTGAGATGGGATTTGGCTGATCAATGTAAAAAGCGAATTTTTTGTAAATCAAAATGATTGCTTTAGCCAGATTCATTTTAATAAATATTAAAACCAATATTTACTGGCTTGGGTTACTTCTCTCATAGGGCATATCTAAGTTAAAATATTAACTTTGGCAAGGGGTTAGTTCATAACATGGCCTAATTGCCATTTGGCATTTTAAAGAAATTTGAAATATTGAAGTTATATATATTTTTTTTCCTGGAAGACAATAAATGCCTGTAGCACCTGCGTACTAACTATTGCTTAAAAAGTATTTCAGGCTAATTTTACTGAGCTAGGATGCAAAGGAATCTTATGTCATAGCCTATTTCACTGGTAAAATTTCCAACTGACTTGGATTTCCCAAACCTAATCAGTCAGTACTATTTTTCTATGAAATTGGTTAATATCCAATGGGATTTTTCCCATCAATTATACATTAAAAACCATGTAAACAACTGGTTGAGGGACTTATTTTCCCTCTTTATTTGCTAAAATATTTAATAGCATAAATGACATTATAAGGAGAATCCATAACCAACCTAATAGAAGCAACGTACCTCAAACACTTTTTATGTACCCTTTATCAAGAAAGCATACTAACTTAATTTAATAAACTTCAGGTATTCCTTTATAATTTGCCGTAAGTAATATAACTTTCTTAGGTTAATGTATTTCAAGAAATGTACATTTAAAAAAAAAGAAACATATGTTTTTTAAAGGAATCCTTTTACTGTTAGCTTCAGTGAAATCAGAAGTGTAGGGTTTTTGCGTGCGTGTATTATTGCTTCCTTTTTTATTGTTATTATTGTTTCTGTTTTATAATAAGTGACATATAAAAAATATGCCTAAGAACGCCAGACTTTTGGCTCATTTGTACTTTTCACATCCAACTAAATAGCTCAAGATCATTCCATATGTGGTTGAGAAGTTTGTCTCCTTTCTTAGGATATCTGAGGATGGCTACCATGGGGTGAATGAGGGCTCACATTCTCCTGGTCATTTATGCCTCTAGATTTGGTTTCCTCTTCATACATGGCCTCCAGTTCACCCTTTGTAAGGGCACTGTCTCTTTCCCTTAATTTTTCAAGCAAAGCATGAATAATGGAATGTTATGGCATTTAGTGAACTTTTATGCTGGCTATGGGAACGTACTATAGGCCTACTTTGCTGCTCAAAGCAGAAAATCACCTTAAAACAGATTCTTAGGCTCCCCAGTTTTTTAAGCTCCTGGACACACCTCCACAGGGAATGCTCAATGCTCAGCTTCCTCCTTTTGACTGAGCCTGAGTCATTTCTTGGAGGTCTTTCTCTCCTGACGGTACACTCAGCTAGCCTCTTCTCCCTTATATAGGCTTCCCTACCCTGTCTCTCCTGCAGATTGCTCTTTATGTCTCATATAGGGCATGATGTTACTCTTTTATTTTTTTAAACTTTGCATGTGTTTAGGTAAGTTTCTTAAGTATGCTCTAATAACCAAAAAGTTAATTCACTTCACAGGGTTTTCTAAATTTTTTTTTTATAAATAGTCATCTAATTTAGCTAAGTAGTCTGAGCAATACAAAGACATTTTCTCTTTCTCTTTGCCCTCATTCAGTCATTTTTAAATTTACTTAGTTCTACTTACCTTTTTTTTTTTTGTAATCCATTTGAAATTTTTTTGTAAGTGTGTTATATAAAATATATCATATAAATTATAGATAAATATATAGATAGATATACACATATACAATGTTTCATCTTCACTTATTTTCTTATTATCTGATAATCACACATTAAAGGTTTGCCAAACATCTGGGTGTCAGAAAAAACATAAATGATTTGCTCCAGAATATGAACCTATGTATTTCATGGGATAACCTAATGATTAAAAAATTAGGTTTTAAATATTCTAGAAATTACAATCCTTATTAAGCTCTATAAGTGTAATACTCTTTCCCTAGTGAATTTTCCTTAGAAATATTAGCAAAATTTACTTGCAACCTTTTTTTTTTTTTAATAGAGCCAGCAGTGCACCCAGTGCTGAAGCTAGCACGTGTAAAGCATAGGTCTTGCCCCAGAACTCTCACTGTATAAATAGCTAAAAGAAAAATGCACTGCAATTACTATGTATTTGCTTCTAATTGTTCTAATTACCTCATTTCACTGCTCAGCTTTGAATTTTGTTTAGAGAGAGAAAGACCATGCTTCCCCCTTCCCCCTAATAATTGCATGATTGTTTGGGGAGGGAATAAGGACTTTTTCAGTACTTCATATTAAGCAATGCACTTCCCATAAAGATTACTTTTAAAATCATCAAAGATTTGACATTTACAAAATCAAAATATGAATGAAGGATAGTGCAGTGGGGTAATGGCAGTACTCGCTACTTTCCATAAAGCACTTTCCATGATGAATTGATTAAGAAGGCCAGGAACAGAGTTAAACAGATTTCCATGGATCTCATCCAGATAGTATTTTTACCAGCCCATCTTAGGCAGTGCCAGGAAAACTGTAAATAAGTTACTGGCCCCTCCTTCAAGCAAATACTCCCAGAAAGTTCACTGTTTTTTTAGTTTATAAAAGATATATGTTTCATCACCATCATTATCATCAGCATCATCTAATGATCTGCTAAATTCCAGACAAAGCATGATGCTGAGTGTTTTACAAACATTATCTGGAACACTCACACCAATCTTGAAAGGCAAATACTATCTTCATTTAACAGATGAGGACATTAAAACTTAGCATATTAAATCATGTTTGCAACTCCATAGAATCAAGTCTATTTGCTTTCAAAACCAGTAATAATTTTTCCTACACCAAGTGGTTTCCATAATATAACATCACTATATCACTATCATAAACCACATAGAGTGAAATTGTGCAATTTAAAAATTACTAGACAACACTGAGATGATCAAGTTTAACTGTTATGAACTTCAACATTCCCTTAACCATGTAATTCATGTTATAGAAAGTCAATTAAACACCACGTTTTTCCACATGACTGCATTTTGAACACGTGGTGCCCATTTTACTTTTCTATGCTCTCTTCCCCTTCACACTCTCTTCCACTCATGGTCATATTCTTGAAAGGTATTAAACAACACGTAGTCCAGAATGATGACACTAGAGAAAAGGGAAACACACAAAGTGAGCTCCAGGATTGCTGCAGCTTTCTCCCCGGGGTCATTTTACTGCCACTAAGTAAGCACAGCCAGAGTGTTTCCCAAAGCTAACAAGGTAGAAAAGGAGTTCCAAGGTATGCAAGGGACTGGAATTTGTAAAGCAGGACACTTGAAAAGAGGAACTGTGCAAGCTAGGGGTGGGGGTGGGTGCAGAAGTGTGCAGGGGTATTCATTGCAGGTACTCAGCTGAGGCTGAGTTGGGTATACTAAAGGTGGGTCTGCACAAGTAGTTCACGGGAAAGTTAGAATAAAACAAAACAAAGAACCCCCCAGAAAAACCATATCATCACTTCAATAAATGATAAAACCTCTCAGCAAACTAGAAATAGAATGTTATTTTCTTGGCATTATAAGGGCTCTAATGAAAACCTACCACTAGCATTGCATTTCACAGTGACCGATACTAATCTACACAAGACATGTTCACTCTTGCACTACTTTTATACATTGTACTAAAAGTCTCAGCCAGGTCAGTAAGATGACTACCCTCCACAAGAAAGTAAAAGGCACAAAGTTTAAAAAAGAAATGAAACCATCATCATTTGCAAATAAAATGTTCATCTATGTATAAAACCTTAAAGAATCTAGAAAATACTAATTGCAGATTTAGCAATACTGCAGTAATAACGTCAGTATGTAAAATCAGTTATGTTTCCATATACTAGAAACAAACAATTGGAAAATACATTTTAGGAAAAAATCTCCTTACATTGACATCAAATATATCACTTTCTAAAAATAAATCTAATGAAATTTATGCAAAATATCTATACTGAAACTACAAAACAGACTTCCAATCAAGATGGAGGAACAGATGGTACCCAGTGTCACTGTCTCCTACAATCAACCAATTTATAACTATTAAAAGGCAACTATAGCCAAGCTAATGCCACTAGAGCTCAGGGGAAGAGGAGCAGAGACCTATGGAGTTCATGAAGGCAGGAGAAGCCACGATGAGAGAAAGAAAAAGCCACTCCAACCATTTTGAGCCCCAGCCACTTGAAGCCTGGCCCTAGTGAGCACAGAGATCAAGAACTGGCAAAAGCCACTGCTGTGCCCTTTGTATGAAGTTGCTTGGAAGCTGCAGGGTAGAAAATGGCCTTGGTGGCCCCCAGAGCAGCAAGAATATTCACAGTGTTCCTGTGGACCCACGCAAGACCCACAACTGAAAAAAGGAGCCACTCAGAAGCCAGCGAGTCATCTCAAGGAACCAGCATATGTCCCGCCCTATGGGAAGTGTTTGCAATGTGGGGGTGAAGGAGACAGGCCCACTGGGGTAACACTGGGGCACAGCATGGACAGCTGATCTGCCCTCCAGTCATCACAGGCCTATTCAGTGGAGACTGGACAGGAATATAGAACTGCAGAGGATGCAATTTGCTGAAAAGACTCAGGCCTAGACAGTTTCCACACAACCCAGGTGTACCAGACTTCACAAAACCAGGAAGTACATACAATGTCAGCAATTAAAACCCGAGCTTCACCAAAAGCTTTTCTCATGGAATCAGCAGCAAAGCAGCAATTTAGCTCAACTACAGGGCTCAAGTGCTGGTTCCCATGGGAAGTTTCCCGATTTTAGAAGTAAGAAAAGGACAACAAATTAGTTCCAGTGCAGAGTTTAAGTGCTATGAATAGCGAATAATCCAACACAGAACTGAAAGCAAAAACAAAAAATCCACAGATTAGAGACAAAATTCTGATATTAACCAGTAAAGGTTTTGTCCTCCACCAAAAACACCTACAAAACCTAGAAGGACCAGAAGCCTCCCGGACTCTTAAGCCAGGGTTGGGTGAGAGCTGAGGATCTCAGCCACATACCCCCAACTGGGGCACTAACACCACCAAAAACACCTACAAAACCTAGAAGGACCAGAAGCCTCCCAGACTCTTAAGCCAGGGTTGGGTGAGAGCTGAGGATCTCAGCCACATACCCCCAACTGGGGCAGTTGGGGATAAAGGCCTCAGCCATACCTCCCAAACATCCGAATCCAACCTAGCAATGACCACCAGGCTGCTGCTGGAAGTGCCCCAGGCTCAGCTGGGGTGGTAGGAGACCAAGGGCCTCAGTCATGCTCCCTCCCAATGTCTACATCCAACCCAGTGATGACCACTGAGCTGCCACCAGAAGTGCCTAGGCTCCCGAGTAGCGGTGGTGGGGGGCTGAAGGCCTCAGCCATGCCCCACTATATCCACGTCCAAACTGGTAATGATCACTAAGCCACCACTAGAAGTGCCCCAGGCTCCTAGGGTGGAGGGTGCTGAGGGCCTCAGCCGCATACCCCCAAAGTCCACATCCAGCCCAGCCAGGACCTAGCTTCCACCAGCAGCCCCCTGGCCTCTCCTGCTGGAATGAGGGGGATGCCATGGGCCTTGATCACGTTCCCTCCTTCTTCCTCTCCTCCCACCCTATCTCCCTCCCCTTTCCCCTCTCCCCCACCCCCCGCTGCTCTGCAACAACATCTTAGAATGTAAAATAATAATCATAATAATAAATAAATTTTAAGAAGATAAAAATAAAAAGATAAAAACAAAATTACAAAACATGACTGAAAGAAATTAAAGAACTAAAACTATCTTTATGGGTTGGAAGACTCGGTATTATTGAAATGTGTATTCTCCCTAAATTGATATATTGGTTCAATTCATTCACTCTCAGAATTCCAGCAGGCTTTTTGTTTTTTTCTTCCTTTTTGTCTTTTTTACTGACTGGTAATGGGATCACAACCCTCGGTGTCGCGCCCGTA
>NW_007727600.1:232244-250369 GCF_000696425.1 Galeopterus variegatus | reverse complement strand
GGAACCAGTCTCCACATGGGATCCGAACCCTCAGCGGGAGCGCCGCCACGCTCCCAAGCAGCGCACTCTCCAGTGTGCCACCGGGCCGGCCCCAGCAGGCTTTCTTGAAAAAATAGACAAAACTCTAGAATTTATGTAAAAATTTAGGTATACGGAACAGCCAAATGATCTTTAAAAAGAGAAACAAAGTTAGAGAACTCCCATTATCTGGATTTAAGATTTACTATAAAGCTACAAAAATCAAAACACTGTGACACTGAAATTAGAATGAAAAATTATATCATATGAACAAAACAGAGACTGTAGAAATAGACCTCCTGTTCAACCTGTTCAGCTGATTTTAAGCAAAGGCACCATGTAAATTTAATATAGGGACAGGAAAGTCTTTAAACAAGTGGTAGTATAACAACTGGGTAAGCATATAGGGAGAAAAAAGTAAGCTTCAACCCTTACCTCTCCCCATACACAGAAAATAATTTGAGATGCATTATCCACATAAACAGCAAACTCAGACACAAAAACTCATGTTTTTGGAAGAAAACATAGTGGAACATCTTTCTGATCTTGGAGTAGTCTTGTTAAAAAAAACATAAAACATACTAACCATTAAAAATAACTGGACTTCATATAAAATTAAAACACTCTGTTCATCAAAAGATATTGCTAAGCAAATTAATACACAAACTACAGACTGAGAGAAAACATTTGCACTACATGTATACACATGCATCTGGTATATCATATATCCAGAACATATATATAAATAAAACTCTTAAGGAGATGAACAAACCAATTAAAAATGAAGCAAAAGCATTAAGCAGACATTTCAATAAAGAAGACATGTGAATGGCCCCAAAGCACATAAAAAGATATTCAAAATCATTAGTCATCAGGGAAATACAAATTAAAATTGTGATGAGATACCACTTCACAATCACAAAAATACCTAAGATTTCTTTAAGACCGATAACACCAAATGTTGGCTAAATTATGGAGCAACTAGAACTCCTATTGCTGCAATGAGTATAAAATGGTACAATCCCATTGGAACACTCTTTGGCACATTCTCATAAAGTTAAACATACATTTCTCCTCTGACCCAGCAATTTTACTTTCTTAGGTATATGTGCAAGAGATGTAAAACTGTAAGCCCACTAAAAAAGATGTGTAGAAGAAGATTTATGATACCTTTACTCATACCAGCCAAAAAACTGGAAGCAGCCCAAATGACCATTAATAGAAAATGAACAAACAAATGTGAGATATACTCAACAATAAACCACCAAACAGTAAAATATTGCCTTTGGGTGGTGGAGATTGATTAGAAAGGGGCAGAAAGGAACTTCTTAGAACCATTGAAGTGTTCTATATCTTCACTGAGATACTGGTTACACAGGTGTATGTATTTGTCAAAACTTACCAAATTGCATATGTAAAATCTGTACATTTAACTCTATATAAGTTTTACCTCAACAAAAAATATGAGGATAAAATTCGTATGGGAAAACTACATAGTTAGTTCTTTCTACTAAAACAAGAAAGGTATTAACAATTGGAAAATGAAAGTAAAAACATTAATACATGTGTCTCCTGGGGAGTCCAACCTGGCCAAAAATAACACTGGAAATATTAGTGTTATACTCCACAGCAAGATAAGATAATGCATTCAGTTCCTTTTCTTGTGTGAGTATCAAATTATTGAGTCTTCTTATTTTATTGTTGCTCTAAAATATAAAAAAAAAGACATTATATTTATAATTGCTTAATTAGTTTTAAACCCCTTGAAATATAAATCTTGGCCAAAAAAAGCAGTATTTTTCAAATATCTATCTGAAGGGACATTTATCCCAAAAAAGCAAAGGCCATGAGGGCAAAGAGAATGAAGAATTTGAATAGATGTAATGATGTGATCTTAACTATAGTGATGAGAATAAACTACCATGTGAAATGTTTTTGATCAATGTTAACTCATCTCATTACCACTTCCAATCCCTGCTTTCATATTTAGCATGTATAATATTTAACGAAACAACTTACAGTTGAAAAAAAATGCTATTCCACATCCACAAAATTATAAAGGGGATAGCTTGACTGTCTTTCAAGAGATAGCATAAAAATACTCTTTTTTTGTGACCAAAGGCCTCAAATAGAAATAAACGTTAATCATTAATCAATAAATAGTTATTGAAGATCCACCATATTCTGGGGACTGTGTAATGTCCGGAAATACCAAGATGATAGTAATAAATTCTCAACCTAGGACACAGCCTAGCATGGAGATACACATTGTAAATAATGTAAGTACTTTAATAGATATGTATTTAAACTATTATGTAATTGCCGTGACTTTTGTATTTTTTAGTACAGAAAGTCTTCTAGGAAAACATTCGAAAGGAACCAATTTAAAGCAAATCCCAGAAATATTCATGCATAAAGATTTACATTCTAGTATCTACTGAGAAATTGAAAACAAAGTGTACAAACACAGTTTCTGGTTAAATGAGTCTGGACACGTCTGTACCGTGGAATAATATTTAACAATTAAACAATACATGTTTAATAGGTTACAAATATGCCTGACTGGGAAAGACATTTTCTCTTTTACTGCATCTCAGTATATTCAAAAATAGCGCAAAACATCTTCTTCACCTATCTTGTAGGATTATTGGAATGACTAAAAACTACAGTGTAAAACTAGTGTACTTAAAAATATTAAAATATTAAAAACTTAAAAATCCACTCTTTGAATAAAATGGTAAATTAGGTGAAAGCACTTCCTGTTTATCACAAAATTCTATATTCCCAGATTTAACAATAAACCTACTACTTTTATGAATAGGAACCTGCTAAAAACAACATAGTAAAAGAGTCTGTTTTATTCCTGTGGGTTTTTCCTGTTCTGACCTATACTGAGTGATGTTTTAAAGCTGAAGAGGTTTTCATGAGCATTTTCAGTTCACCACTATACAGATGCCTAAAATAGGGAGATACATTATCCATTGCCCTGGTCTGCACAAAATGATCCTACATTTTTCTCCTGAGGATGCTTCAGATTTCATTTTCATTATCACACCCACTTCATAATTCTTGTTTGAGCTCATCTTACAGAAAAAGCAGAATATACAAGCCTATTTCAATCTTGCTTTAGTTTACAGGAAAAAAGCTCCCAAAGAAGCATAAATGCATAACGTACAGTACTGGCATAGTTTCTCTCCTCACGACTCTGCTTACTTAATAAAATGGCAGAAGTGGGATATGTTCACTCTTTAGATGGCAGACAATGAAAAGAATATTCTTAGGCAGAGTGGGTTCTCCGTTGCATTCAGAATGGTCACTTTATTAGACAATTCTCCCTTTCCCCCTATTCATCTTTCAACCCTAGCCCATCATTCCTAGCAGTGGTCCATGTTGCTGCATAGAACAGAAGTCTGCCTTTTCTGAATTAATTAGCATATTATTTTATTATTCAATGAGTGAAAAGTTTATAACTATGAAAGACCAACCTAAGTAAAGAAAAAGATGTCCGGTGAAGTCTATTTAGTATTCCTTAAATTAGTATCACGTAATTTTCAAATGTTATCACGCAGTCGGTGAGGTCCGGGCAGTCATGTGAGAAAACTGCACCCACCACCTTCACCTTAGATAATATTTTAAAAAGGGGTTTTGTCCCGGGCTCTGGGAACTTAATCACGTTCCCTGCTGTCCCCTCTTTTGTGTCCAGATGATTGATAGGAATGACACGCAATCACCACTTCTCCCACTCTGAGAGATGGGCTTTAACTATTTTCTAATAGCAGTACTATAAAGCAGCAAGCCAAAAACAAATAAAAATTCTCACCAAATACAAAATTTAGACTAAAGACTATCTCTTTCTTGATCCTTTCCTTTGTTGAATCTCAAGAAACAATCTCTTGAGAAGAGAGTGGTGTGAGCTTTGTTTTGTCTGTACAACTCCAAGTAAAGGAAGCATTGTAACAGAGAAAAGCATCACATCTCTGCTTCTGCAGGATTTCTTAAGGGTCCCCAAGCCCATCAGATTCTTGTTACCTCCATACATGGTCTGTAACCTGAAAGAGAGATTAAAGACACTCGCAGCACAGTGCTCTAGTCAAGAAGATTGAGTGTGAATACTTGCAAAACTCTGCCACCTTGAATTAAATAGTAGTTCCTACCTCTGTTTTTCTGGAAAGGCCCAGTCTTCAAAATACTCAATTTCTCCCTCTTCCTCAAACCACAAGTCCAATGAATCACCAGATCCATTAGCTTTTGCATTATGAACACATTTTAAAACAATCCTCTTCTCAGGGGCCTCTCCCTTTATCCCTGTTCAGGCTCTGATCTCTACGCTGGCTCTTGAGATAAAAGATCCTATGTCTAACCTCAGCATCCTCTAAACCACTGTCCAGACAATCACCATGGTAACTGTCAAAGACTTACCACACCATGGACATGGTTGGAACCTACCAATGTCTCCATATTTCCCTTAGGACAAAGTTCACATGTCTCATCATAATATAACCACAAAGCCACCCCTTGCCAAAGAGGAAGGATTCTGGGGTCACAGAAACTCACATTCCAATGCCAGCTCTGACACTCACTTGGGGAAGATACTTTTCCTCTCCCAGTCCAGGTACAGTGGGCAGTCTCTACCTCATAGGATTCATGTAAAGGTTTAATCAAATACTATATTAGTATTTACGGCATTTTTCACAGTAGCCAGGGACAGAGTAAGCTTTCCAGATAAATTAACTCTTACTTTTACTATCACTACGAACACTATTTTGTTTGATAATGTAATTCATGTGTTGCTGTTTCTATAGTTAGTTTCTCCATTTCCTTCTTCCCTGTTCAAGGAACTTGACATTATCTCTTTTTTGCCAGCCTGCACCATGCCTCCCTTGTGGTAGCTCTGTGCCTATTTCCCCTAGCCAGGTACGGGAAGGCCAGAAAAGCAGGGCTATCTGGACAGTCTTTCTGACATAGGCCTAAGGCCTCAGGAAAATGTATGTGGTATTGAATGAAGCTTCAAGATATATAAAAAAAAATTGTCCCCTACAGTCTAAAAAAAAAAAAAAAGAAATCATGTGAACTAGTAGGTAGAGAGGAGGCCAGAAGAAAGAGTTTTGTAGGACCTTGAGGCAGGAAGAAGCTGGCTCTGCTTTTCATCTGTCTCCTGGGAAGCTGGCAAGACCCAGGCGGGAGACATACACCCCAGAGCCCATGCATCGTATGTGGTCAATAGTTATTGATCGAAGCATAACTGACATGAATTAGCTGCTGCTGGTGGTAGATAAAATAGACGTAGAACTGGACCACATCCCTGTGACAGTGCATTTCGTAAAGGTCTTTTCTCATAATTCTTATTAATTAATTAATTAATATTTTATTCTTAATATCCATATCTTTCTCCCCAGGTCACAACCTTCATGGATATGAAAGCACTGAGGTAAAAACTGCCATCCTGGAACAGGTGTTCCCATATTCCTAAATCACATTTAGTTGGGACAAGATGAGCTTCCCAAAAAAGATTGCTATTTTAATGATGCTCATCACAGTCATGACTGGCTCAGGGCTTTCAAATCTCCTCCCTCAACTGCAGCAAATTTAGAAAGCCTGCATTTTTTTAAAGCATTCTAAAAGATTCAACAGTTTTCTCCATGTAATCAGAGACACTAATTATCAAGCCTATTTCAGATAAAGTAGTAGTTAATGCCAATTTATCAAGACGGGAAATGAATCTGATTTTATTTCTATTGCAACTGCCCAAAGGCAGGTGGCTTAAGGCAAGTATATTTAGTTTAATGAGACTCTAGGGGATAAACAGTCTAAGTTTGAGCACCCTCATTATGCATCAGCAAATACAGTGACCTGCCTGCTGCAAGAATTCAATTTATATTTACATAAAACATGGCAGTAGCTAGTCCACTGATATAAGCATACAATATTAGGTCCTCCTTTGCCCTCTTCCAGATGGAAATGTGCATTTCTGCTCCAATTCTTGCATCTCAAGCTTATTTTGGAATAACTTCTTGTGGTTTAAATGTGTCTTTCTTCACTTCTTTTAAGCCTATTCACAAAGCTATTATTTTCTAATTTTCAGGTGTAGAAAACAGTCTAGAGCAACTCCTTTGTACTTTATTCATTAATATGCTCTCATCATAAATGTCAACGATTTACTACCATGAAAATTTATGATTGCTCAACACAGAGCTGCAAGTTTCCTATGATAGACGAATACAAAGAAAATATTAATCTATAATTCCAGTGCCCAGAAGTAACTGTTGGTGATATTTCAGTGGGTTGGTCATCTATAGTTCATTGGACTTACCCTTGCACCAGTAGACTGAAGTTAATTAAGAAGAAAAGTCCAGATTATTCAGAGAGAATGAGGATGGCAGAATAGATGGTCCCCAGTGTCACTCTCTCCCACAAACAACCAATTTACAGCTATTAAAAAGTACAGACTGCCAAGCTGGGGCTGCTAGAGCTTGGGGAAGAGGAAAAGAGACCTATGGAGTTCATGAAAGCAGGAGAAGCTGCGATAAGAAAAAGAAGGGACTGCTCCAACTGTTTCAAGCCGGGGCCATTTCAAGCCTGGCCCTGGTGAGCACACAGAGCAAGAGCTGGCAAAAGCCACTGTTTTGCCCTTTGTATGAAGTTCTTGGAGTCTGCAGGGGAGAAGATGGCCTTGGTGACTCCAGGCCAGCAAGACCACTCACTGGGTTCTAGTGGACCCGCATAGAAGCGAGGGGCCACAGACAACAGAAAAAAGGAGCCACTCAGAGGCTAGTGAGTCATCGCAAGGGACTGGCATATGACCCATCCTATGGAAAGTGTTTGGGGGAGATGGGCCCACTGGAGGAACATTGGGACACAGCATGGACAGCTGATCTGCTGTCCCAATCAGCACAGGACCACTCAGTAGAGACTGGACAGGAATATAGAACTGCAGGGGGTGCAGTTTACTGAAAAGTCTCAGCCCAGACCAGTTGTCACACAGCCCAGCAGTATCCAACCTCACAAGACCCAGAAGTACTTACAAGGTCAACAATTAAAACCTGAGCTGCACAAAATGCCTTCCCCAGAGAATCAGCAGCAAAGCAGCAATTTAGTTCAACCACAGGGCTTGAGTGCTGGTCCCCACAGGAAGTTCTCCCATTTAGAAGTAAGCAAAGATCAACAAATTAGTTCCAGTATAGAGTTTAAGTGGGGATAGCTAATAATCCAACACAGAGCTAGAAGGAAAAAAAAAAAAAAAAAACAGTTCAGAGTTCTGATATTAACCAGTAGAGGTCTAACACCACCAAAGAAACCTATAAAACCTAGAAGAGCCACCAGAAGCTTCCCAGACTCACAAGCCAGCATTGGGGAGGGCAGAGGGCCTCAGCCACACCTTCCCACCCTCCAGGACCAGGCCAGCCCTGCCCCCCATCCCAACCTCCATCTCCCTATTCCACTCCCCGCTCACACTGCTCCACAACATTGTAGAACGTAAAAAATAAAATAAATAAATAAAAGTAGAATAAATAAATTAAAAAAAAATAATTTAAAAAATAGGCTTGGGGAAAAAAAGAAGAAAAGGCCAGAATTAATAAGACATAAAATGTTTGGGACACACTTTTGAGGGTTGTGTCTAAAAGGAGATATGTTCTTGAACTTAATTTGAGGGCCAAAGCTCTGCATGCCTGGTACCTCCCATGCAAAGGTAATACAAGCAAAAGACAATTTCTAGAAACAATCAGTTTGAAGCAGAAAATTAATGGAAATTCAGAGTTCACAAATTCAGAGATCAAAGAGGCAGGTGCCTGTAAACCCAAAACTGGGGATGAGGCGGGGAGGGCAAGGGGGAAGGCTGAGGATTAATGGAAATTCAGAGTTCACAAATTCAGAGATCAAATAGGCAGGTGCCTGTAAACCCAAAACTGGGGATGAGGCGGGGAGGGCAAGGGGGAAGGCTGAGAATGTTTTTGAGGGAGAAATCCTATTAAAACTCAGGATCAAGTAAGGATATCACAACTGAAACTCATTCAAATATCTCAATTAATTAAGTTATCTCAAAGTAAAGGTCTAACAAAGAATATGGCACCATTAAGTCCTCTCAATTTGACAATGTGGTCAAAAGAGGGATGACCAAAAGTGGCTTTTTCTCTGAAGCACAATAAACTCAATGTATTCACATTTAAGTCACAAAAGAGACAGATAAGTGAGAGGAAGAATGCAAAGACGCATTGCAAATTTATAAGATGTACGTCTAAAAAGAATTGGTGATGTATCTGTGGTGTCTCTAGATGAAAAGGAATCACTCTAGGCATAAAGAACAAACTAGTCCCCATTACTCAGGGATCCTAAACTTCGAGCTAAATAATGCAAAGGGATAAAACTTTGGGGTTCTGTCCTTTGGGGAGGGGATTAATATACAGCAGAGCAGAGACCCCACCTGACCTGAGATGGATATATAGTGACAGCATGAAATAAACCCTTGTGGATTTAAAACCCTGAGATTTGTTGTTGTTCTTAAGCCACAGAAAACCTAATTCATCCTGATATAGTAATACACATAAATATTTCTTAACATTAGAATATGAAAGATATGCTTTTTACCTCAAATGCATTTTCTGCCCCTTCTAAAATGAGCATATATTATTCACGTAATAAAATAATGTAAGGTTTTAAAATGATTACTTTTATAACAGTTTTAAATATAAAATAACTTAGAATTAACATGAATATAAAAAGTTAAGAAAAATAAATTATTCGGTAAATAGTACTAGGGTAATAGTTAACTATTTGAAAGCAAAAAAAAAGAAAGAAAAAGAAAAAGAAAGAAAGAAAATGGAGTTAATACCTTACCTTTTACCCACACAAAATAACTCCTCAAATTCTGACATCAGCCGGAGTAACTTTACTGTTATTTCTGTTAATCATTGGAATTTGGGTAATGTTAATAATAAAATAATGATATAGCTCTTGCTATGAAAAGGGTAGTGTTCTCAGTGCTTGACATCTGTTAAACCATTAATGTCAACAACTCTGTGGGGGCAGTTGTCACTTTTGTCATCTCTGTTTATATATAAGGTAACTAAGAAACAGAGAGGCTAAGTAAATTACCCAAGATCACACAGCTAGAAAGTGAAAGATGTAAACTGGTTCCAGGATCTGTAATCGTAACTACTATGATGTCTATACTGTCTCTCAAGATCATTTGAGCTAATGAATCATGAAGATAATATATTCATTTGAAAAAGTGTTCTATGTTTAAAATTGAGAATTCTCTTTTCTAACATTTTGCTCTTGTTTACTATTTTAATAAGAGAAATAGAAAAATGAATGTGATGATAGAAATGAAAAGAAGCATATGAATTTAACACACTTAAGAAAAAAATAGAAATCATTAGGTGTAGGAAGTTGTTAAATCCAGATCCTCAACTGGAGGCAAATTGGACCATTGGATTTAAGCCAACCATCTGTGTGTTAAACTAGGAAAGAAAACAACAGAATGAAAGAACATCTTGGAAATGAAGGAAACATTTTATTGTTGGTTGTATCTCAAAAAAAGAGATGTTAAAACTTCTGGAAAGGGCCGGCCCGGTGGTGCACTGCTACAGTGCGCCGCTTGGGAGCGTGGTGGCGCTCCCGCCGAGGGTTCGGATCCCACATACAGACCGGTTCCCGCTCACTGGCTGAGCGAGATGTGGGAGCAACACCAAGGGTTGCGATCCCATTGCCGGTCCCGGTCTGGTACGGGCGCGACACTGAGGGTTGCGATCCGTTGCCGGACACGAAAAAAGACAAAAAGGAAAAAAAAAAAAAAAAAACTTCTGGAAAGATGGCAGGGGGCATGTCAATTTGCATAAATCCTTCCCTGAAACACAATGAAATAAACAAAAGGATTCAAGAGGGAAGGATGAATGAAACTAAGGCATGGCTACAACACAAGTTGTAGACTTGGAAGAATCTGTACAGAAGGGGCTTTATCTGTGCCTGGTGAAACCTCTGAGTGAAGTGTCAGACTGCCCAGATTTCCATCAATGGCTAATTGTGTGATGGACCCTTTCCTTATTGCAGCCTTTTATGGCATGGCTACAACACAAGTTATAGACTTGGAAGAATCTGTACAGAAGGGGCTTTATCTGTGCCTGAGTGAAGTGTCAGACCGCCCAGATTTCCATCAATGGCTAATTGTGTGATGGACCCTTTCCTTATTGCAGCCTTTTATGTCCTTGAACAGCAACTTCCCTCCCCTTTTGCACACAGAGCTCCCTCGTTCTGCCTGGTACAGGGAGCATCTGCTACTATTTGGAAACCCTTCCAACTTAGTCACAGCTGCCCCTGATTTGTGTAGATGCCCTTCTCCTGAATTTTCCAGCACAGACTCCATTCAATTTGTCCTTCATCCATTCCAGATGTGGCTTTCTGCTCTGGAAGGAGAAATACTCATACTCATTGCAGTGCAGAGATCTCTCCAGAAACATCAGAGACAACACTCCCCATGTTACCATTTTGTCCACTTGTCTACCTTTGCAAACCTGCAAACTATAGTTGGTTCACATAATGCAAAATCTCTTTACAAACTTCCCAGAAGCCAAATTTCTTCTGTGGGAGGTGAGTTAATAATAATAACAATGGAGTTAATAAAGATAATATTGACCCTGGGCTTCATTAGTTAGGAATACATGCAGATTGAGACTCAGACCCTCTGAAGTATGGGTCCACTGTGTTATTGTCCCTTTTGGATAACAGGCCCGATTGCAGCCTCCTCAAATTCTAAAAATGATGCAAACTTTTCCCTATTTCCAATGTTTCCTAAACCAGAATTTGGGCAGGAAGAGGGGTGGGGAGTAGGGAAGACTCCGGTGCTCAGCTGCCACCTTATTTACTGGAAGATTTCACTGTGCACCATTAATTTTCATACTAAATATACACTTTTGTTAGCTAGATAGAAATAAATCAAGAGCAACCTGCACTCTAAATCTACAGTCATTCAAATGGTATCTGCTCTTCTCAGCCATCAGCCTTCTACTTGTGATGTTTCTAAAATTTGTCACTTCTATAAGGATAAATTGTTCTCCACAGGCCAAATAAAGCAAAGAAAGGACTCCTCAGAGCTGTTGGCCTTTCAAGACTAAATACATCAAGTTTGATAGTCAGAGGGTTGTTAGAGAAGTTTAATCATTTAAAAACCTTATTGAATTAAAAATATCCCCTGTGTGCATTCATGTTCATTATAGGAAACACAGGGGTGGAAAAATGCCATATTAAGGATCTTCAAAATATTCATCATAATAATATATGGATGAGAATGAATATTCTATAATTCCCAAGGTTTTCAGATCTCTTTGATACTGGGGACCATAGTGAGGTTTCAAAGACAGCTACTGCTTAGTTTTCCAATAGGGTAAAGTTATTTTTTTCATTTTGTCCATGCCTTGTGAAGTGATTAACAAATTATGATTTGTCATGCTGAGATAATCACATTAAGAAAATGATATTAGGATTTTTCTTTTAAGATTCACATGTAGAATGTATACCGTGCTTTCTATTTCCTTTTTATGAAGCCTCTATTTCCCCGAACATTTATACCCAACTGACTTTACCCCTTCTCCCCTACCCTATTAATTAGCTACCATTTGGGATACAGCTGTTAAAACACAAATACTCCTAGAAAGCACTTCTAATGTGGTTCCTTAGTAAACATATTGTCAACATTCCTTCTGGATGCCTGCCTTAGTACTGATAACCTGATTATTATCTGCAAAAAAGTGGGGTCAACTCTGGTTAGTGCCTAGGTAGGAAGGAGACTGATTATTTCAGAGAGTTTTATGGTGAAATCTGTTGTGGTAGCCAATAAAAAATGGTCTCAGTTGTGACATTTGCTATTAAGAATACCTATTCCAAATTGTGTCCTCAGTATGTTAAAAATGAAGAAAATTAGTAAGAGGTAGGAGTTCTCTGTGCTGCTCACAGTATAGCCATTAATATCTTTTGGGAACATTGGCGTAGACCTTCATATTTTTCAGCCTTCTTCAAATATTGGGAGTTCTTTGAAATCCCTGGGAGGTAAAGCAGCATACAAATTGAAGCTGTTGTTAGCAAATGTGTTCTCATTTCAGACCAATTTGCCAGGAACCATTGTTCTAATTTACATATGGCCAAAAGCTCCAGATCTATGCAGTGCTGTGACTCCCTCTGTGGTTAGTAGTACAGTGAGAGAATTTCCATGGTTGGATTTACCATTGAAGTTGAAAGGCTAATGGTATCGACTGAGTGAGATAAGAGGAATTTCATCTGATACATGTTAATAAAAATGAGTTATTATTTCATCTAACACTTTGATTATAAGAAATAAGAAACTTACTTGTAAAGAAGATATTTTAAAGAAAGAAAAGGAAAATAAAGAAAGAAACTAACTTGACTGCAAGTTCCAGATATTTCACTCCTTAAAGGATTACAATTTGTGTGTTTGACTTCATTAAAAAATGACATGTCATCATATCGAAGTTCATTGTAAATAAATTCTACCATGTTATTAAAGTTATACTAAATATCTACTCAAAAATTTTAATAATTATTTGCAATTGCTTCCAAGAGGCCATCTTACTAGTTTATTGAGAGGATTGGTATGACCCTGACAAATTTATAAACTTGTAGTATTTTTTTAGAGGGAGCAAAGATAGGATTAAGAAATAAAGTTCAGCATTTATATTTTACCCACCGTTTAGAGTCCTCTGAACCCCTTCACTTCAAATATATTTGCATGCAGTAAATATTCATAACAAGCCTCTTCTCTCCATAGACTTCTCTCCTTATGGGTGGTACATAAATTACCCCAGGAGGAACTGAAATAGGATATGAAAATGTAAAACAGATGTTTAACCAATCAAACCAGAGCTATGAAAAGACAGAATGACTACAAAGCCACAGGATACCTCTGTAAGCATACCCAATGAAAAGCAGCAATCAGAATGCAGCCTGGTAAGCATGGATATATAGCAAATACCTTTGGTCCTCTAATGCTATCTTATGCTTCTTATACTTTGAGTTTCCTGTTCTTTCTCTTCTCTCTGACTTTGTCTTTATGTTGTGTTTTAAATTTCCTTGTGCTAAATACACACACACAAAGAAAAAAGAAAAAAAAATACCTCTTAAATAATGGCAGATATGCACTAATTTATTCTATTAGAGACTACATCTACTTTTCAAATATTAAAAATGTTGAAGTTTTTTTTTTAACTTATAGATATTGAAATGGTAGAAGTTCTTCAGAGTAAAGAAAAATTAGATAGGTCAAATTTGGATCTACATACGAATCTGGAGGACATTATGCTAAGTGAAATCAACCAGTCTCAGAAGGACAAATACCATATGATTCCACTTACGTCAGGGAGCTAAAGTAGTCAAACTTATAGAAACGGAAAGTAGAAATGTGGTTGCCAAGGGCTGGGGGAGGAGGAAATGGGGAGTTTTGTTCAAAGATGTAAAGGTTCAGGTACACAAGATGTTAAGTTCTAGAGCTCTGCTGTCTCGACATTGTGCCTAAAGTTACCAATACTATATTGTACACTTAAAACATTAAGACAGTAGATCTCATGTTGTGTTCTGACCACAATAGAAAAAAAAAAAAAAAAAGGAAAGAAAAAGAAATTTGGAACTACATAAAAAAAGGAAGGGCATTAAAAAAGGAATAAATGAAGGTAAAATAATTTTTTTTATCTTTCTCATTCTTAATTTATCGAACAGATAGCAGTTGGTTCAAAATAATAACACGATGTATTTGGTGATTATAGGTTATGGATAAGGAATGGTAGCAATATTATAAGAAATAAATAGAGGAACTGCAGATACTCTAAGTTACTTTTACTACCCATGAAGTGGTGTAGTGTTATTTGAAAGTGAGCATAGATTAATTGCAAATGTATACTGCTAACTCTAGCACAACTACTAAAAAAAAAAAAAAAAATTACAGAAGTATAATTGATATACTAAGAGAAGAGAGAAAACAAAATCATATAAAATGCTTAACTGAAACCAGAGAAGAAAGAAAAAGAGTGGAAGGCAAAATAAAAAACAAAGAACAAGGACAAAAAACAGAAGTTACAAATATATATATTCCAAGTCCGATGTATTGGGACGATCACAGGGAGACTCCTTGAAAGGCAGCCATCCAGCAGGAAAATGTCCCACTCTCTATAGCACCCCTCCCACCTAATTCTTCATGAGTGTCTGGAATTCAGCAGAGGAGTTTCCCCACATTATGTTATTTTGAATTACAGCCCTGATTGTCATAGATGACCACTTGGTGAAGGGCAGGAAGGTAGCTACGAATCTGTTTGATCAGCCAACTCACCTGCCTCACAGCATGCCTACCATGAGATATGTTATATCTCCATTTTCTATGTAGAAATTAATAATAAGTTCCTTATCTTATCAAATATACACTCAATTTTCAATTTTCCCCATCTCTTCACAAATGTGTTGCTTGAATTTGAACAATTTGATATGAACAATTGAATCAAATTTGGATTTGAACAGTTTGTTATGTCTCTCAAGTCTCTTTGAATTGATAGGCTTTTCCTCTCTTTCGTCCCCTGGTGATTTACTTGCTGAGAAAACCAGATTCATATGTTCTTATCAACATTTTCATATGCCGGACTTTGTTGCTCACATCTTCATGTTATTTCTTAACATGTTCCTGTGTCTCCTTTGTTTTCTGTAAACTGGTAATTAGATCTGGAAGCTGGATCAAATTCAGGTTCCACTTTTTTGCAAGACCCCCTCATAAGTTTCCATCAGAAGTGTGTCTTATCTGCATTACATGTGCAGAGCCAGAAATCCACTTCCGTTTACCCCTTCCTCAGGTTCGGCACTGAGGCACATTTGCTCACTTACCTTGCCTTGGATTTGCATTTTCCTTTACCCTAAAGCTGAGACTTCCTTCCTGGGTCTGAGAGCATCTGTCCAAAACTAAGTAAGAGCTTCTTTTCCTAGACAGACCCACTCTCATTGACTGTTCAGGGCAAATGACGACTTTACCTGATGATGCCAAGTTTGATGCACTCAGGAGAAAAGGCACTGTTTCCCCTTTACTGCTCAGAGCCTGGAGTCCTAGAGACCCAGGGATTCTCTAACTTTTAAAACTAGCCCTCAAGTGAGAGTGATATCAAAATCTAAGTCCATTTAGGTTCTTTCCCAATATCACCTTTCCAGATGCATCAGACAGCACAGCGGTAAGGCAGTGGCCATCCTGAAAATCGAATGGGGCTTTAACCAAACAACCAGGCCATGTTTAATCTCAGCTTTATTACTTTCTTACTGTCTGTGTGACCTTGAAAAAGGTCACTTAACTTTTCTGAGTCTTATTTTTCTTATCTGTAAAATGGGGGTGGCATTACATTCTCAGAATTGTTTTAATTGCAAAACATGTTTGTTATTGAAGCATAAAGAACATTTAAAAGTGTAGAGGAAAACACAAACATAAGGTCATTAGTCAGTATCCCTGAACAATACGTATTTCAGATAGCAATAGTAAGTTAGCATAGATGGAATCCAGCCTACATGAGGCATGAGGGAGGAAAAGAAATAGACATTCTTTACTTCATATACTGGAAGCACTTCATATGTAAAAAGAAAATGAATACCTTTTGCAATGTGCATATTTGAGGTTTTTCACTAATTAACTAAAATCATATTCAACTATATTACTAAACTCTTAATAAGATACTTCAATACAGTTTATCTTGTTATAGGCTCAGAAAAAAATCTTATAAGGTTACTACTACCCCCACTATGAAGAACAGAAAACTAAAATTAAGAGACATTTTGAAACTTGCCTGATGTCAGTATATAGTTGTCTCTTAGAAAAGACTTTGTTGGTTATTGAGATTCCTTTGTCATAACTACAGGAAGAAAATTAAGTGGTAAGCCAAGATTATAAGAGCAATGGTGAAAGTTGCTGTCCTGATTATTAAAGAAAAAAAAACATTTAAATAAGATGCTCTGCAAAAATCACCAATGACCACATACTGAAAAAAGAAACAGTGAGATTAGTCAGAGGCTCTGAGGTGACATGGAAACAGTATTAGGTACTCAGCTACCCCACAGAAAAGGTTAATAAAAAAACAATTGCTACATTTAAGGACTGTGGGCAATTGTCTACATGCAATTCAATCAGTGAAGAGTTATTAAACCACTCTGAACTCCTTTCACACTTGCTGTCCATTTTACCTATTTGGTACTAACCTTATGATGCATTACATTGTTAATTAACTTCACATGTACATCTGCCATCTCTCCAACACAGGAGACCTCCAGCATAATAGCTTCTGCTCCACGCAGAGGACTAACTCATCAGGGAAGACTTGGCTTGAGCCTGCTACTTCGTCATGGACACTCTCCATCAAAAACCCCATTGAACAGCCAAAAAGTTTCTTGAATCCAGTGTTTCCCTGGCCCTTGAAGATTCACCTTAGCTGTGTAGCAAAAGAAGAACAAGGGGAGTGACCCTAGTGAGGAAGCTGAGTATCAAATGCAACCTATCCTCTAAGATTGTAATAAATAAAAGAGACGCTGGAACCCAGTATGGAGAAGTCTAATAAAAACCCTGAAATGCAAGTAGCTGCCTTCTCAGTTGGTGAGTAGATATTATAGTTCCTTTTAGAGAAACTAGAGTTTCATAACAGTCACTGAGGTTTTATAACATGTCATTGCGGTTTTGTAACAGTCTTTTGATGCTCCAGGACAAGAGAAAAATCAACCCTGAACCAATCCTGACAAAAGCAAACTTGGTTTTCATATGTGCTATGCATGTGGTAAGAGCCTTCTGGCCTTGCTAGAAGAACGTGTTCATCCCAATCTAGTTTACTGGGCCCAGAGCCCTAAGAAAGGACTGGAAGTTAAGTCTGGCTTTAGCATTTGTAATCCACAAGATAATAGGCACAAAATATACCCTGATACCTCAAGATACAGCCATCAGGTAATGTTTAGTGATATTCATAAAAACAAAGAAGCAGATAAACATTTTTAATAAAAAATCAATGTGAAGCCTTTTAAAATGCAGAAGTCATGGCTTAAAAGTGGTAACAGTAAGTAATAAATCTAGCAAAATTTACAGTTAAGTCAATCTACTTTAAAAGGGTATGAAAATAAATTGAAAGAAAAAAGAACATAGAAATGTATATAAATAAGTAAGAGTATGTGAGAAATTTTTTTAAAAATCAGAATATGCTCCTGTTGAAGTTTGAGGTCCAGATTCTGATGCGGAGATGAGTGCATAGGAAGATGATGAAAAAATTGTCTCAGGATCAACACCCAGGAAAGGGAAAGAAAACACACAAGATTTGGCAGAGGAAGAAGGGAAGCCCCAGTGTATTGTCCGTGAAGGCCCCCTCTGAGCCTGCGGGGCATTCTGAAGCTGGGGTGACCACAGAGATTTGTTGATAGTTGGGGTGAGGACCCTGGGTCTTCACCTCTTCCTCTTGGCCCTCCATTGATCAAGCATTGGACGTGCCCACCCTAGGAAGAGGGCATAGCCATGAGTGACACAGCTCTTCACCCAAGACAACAAGGGCTAAGAGCTGAGTGCTGCTGCTGGCCGCACTCCCAGCGACTGGAAAAGTAAGTCTGTCCAGCCTGAAGGGGGGTCAGCACAGCTTGTCACAGCATCCACCAAATAGCTCTTTATTTATTTATTTTGATGTTTTAAATTTATTTTTTTTAATTGAAACATAATTGATTATACATATTTATGGGGTACAGAACTGACTGTCAATATTTTGTGTGTTTGTGTACATGATAATTGAATCAATATTGTTAGCATTTTCATCCTTATAAATCATAATTATTCTTTGTGTTCATTAACCAATTCCTCCCTAACCCTTTACCCCTCTCCCTTTTCCCCCTCTAGTAACCATAGATCTGTTCTCTCCTTCTGGAAGTTTAATATATTATTGTGGTTCTTTCTTCCTTCCTTCCTTCCTTCCTTCCTTCCTTCCTTCCTTCCTTCCTTCCTTCCTTCCTTCCTTCCTTCCTTCCTTCCTTCCTTCCTTCCTTTTTACGTTTTTTTCTTTCTCTCTTGTGAAAAATTTCCCCAATGCTTGGTGAAGAAGAGCGGCTATCCAGAAACCCTCAGA